>NC_133336.1:223796591-223841044 GCF_042186555.1 Aquarana catesbeiana
AAGGTTTGTGCTGAGGACGGGTCAGGTCTCTGCTGGAGAGGAGTTAGGGTTGTGCTGAGGAAGGGTCAGGGCTGTGCTGACAAGGGGTCAGGTTTGTGCTGGGGAGGGGTCAGAAATGTGGTGGGGAGTGGTCAGGGCTGTGCGAGGGGAGGGATCAGGGCTGTTCAGAGGAGGGGTCAGGGCTGTCCTGGGGAGGGGTCAGGGCTGTGATGAGGAAGGGTCAGGTTTGTGCTGGGGAGGGGTCGGGGCTGCCCTGGGGAGTGATCAGGGCTGTGCCGGGGAATGATCAGGGCTGTGCTGGGGAGGAGCCAGGACATTGTTGGGAAGTGATCAGGACTGTACTTAAGAGTGATCAGGTCTGTGCTGACGAAGACCTAGGGCTGTGCTGGGGAGTGGCCAGGGCTGAAGAAGGGCTTTACTAGTGCCCGGGGAGGGGTCAGGGCTGTCCTGGGGAGGGGTCAGGGCCGTCCTGGGGAGGGGTCAGGGCCGTCCTGGGGAGGGGTCAGGGCCGTGCTGGAGAGGGGTAAGGTTTGTGCTGAGGAAGGGTCAGGTCTCTGCTGGAGAGGAGTTAGGGTTGTGCTGAGGAAGGGTCAGGGCTGTGCTGACAAGGGGTCAGGTTTGTGCTGGGGAGGGGTCAGAAATGTGGTGGGGAGTGGTCAGGGCTGTGCGAGGGGAGGGGTCAGGGCTGTCCTGGGGAGGGGTCAGGGCTGTGATGAGGAAGGGTCAGGTTTGTGCTGGGGAGGGGTCAGAGCTGCCCTGGGGAGTGATCAGGGCTGTAAAAAGGAAGGGTCAGGGCTGTAAAAAGGAAGGGTCAGGGCTGTAAAAAGGAAGGGTCAGGTTTGAGCTGGGGAGTGATCAGGGCTGTGCTGGGGAGGAGCCAGGACATTGTTGGGAAGTGATCAGGACTGTACTTAAGAGTGATCAGGTCTGTGCTGACGAAGACCTAGGGCTGTGCTGGGGAGTGGCCAGGGCTGAAGAAGGGCTTTACTAGTGCCCGGGGAGGGGTCAGGGCTATGCTAGGGATGGGTCAGGGTTGTGCTGGGAAGTGATCAGGGCTGTGCTGGGGAGTGATCAGGGCTGTTCTAGGGAGGAGGCAGGACATTGTTGGGAAGTGATCAGGACTGTACTGGAGAGTGATCAGGGCTGTGCTGAGGAAGACCTAGAACTGTGCTGGGGAGTTGCCAGGCTGAAAAAGGGCTTTACAAGTGCCTGGGGAGGGGTCAGAGCTGTCATGGGGAGGGATTGGGCAGTGCTAGGGTAGTGCCTGGAGAGGGGTCAGGACTGTTCTGGGGAGGGGTCAGGACTGTGCTGGAGATGGGCCTGGGCTACGCTGGGGACAAATTGGGACAGTGCCTAGGACTGTGGGAGGAGCCTAGGTTGTGTTGGGGAGTGGCTACTTTTATAAATACTTGTACATCATTACTACAATAGCAGCTCTAGACAATTAACTGCACCTTTCCCACCGGAGTGCAGACAGGGGGCGCCAGCTCCATTCCCGGGATGGTGAAACTGCTCTCCTTCAGTGACACCCCGCTCTGAAGCTCCACGTCGAACAGGTGAGCTTTGCGGTAGACGGACCGGATGCGTCCTGCGAAAAGACACACATGGAGGGGGGGGGGGGGGGGTGTCACTGGAAAGTAAATAAACATAGGTTGCTCAGGGAGACGATATTTCTGTTTTTAATCCTCTGCGGGGAAGTAATCTGCCCACCCCTGCCCAACGCTGTGCTGGGGCTGCCCAGGGATAGGCCTTTTAATTTAAAGGGAAATTACAATAGTAGTAGACACTTCCTGTCCCAGAGACACAACAGGAAGTGAGAGGAAATCCTCCCATAACAGGTGCCCCCATTAGACTCTCCCTCACTTCCTGTCTGGGGGATAATAGGAAGAGGGGGAGGGGCTGCCCTTGGTGATGGATGATGGGCTGTGTCCGCCCAATGGCGGCTCACTTTCACACACACACAGCGGTGACGGGTACCTGTGTCATCCAGGAGGAGGTGGGAGTTGGAGATCCTGCGGTCTTTCTCCCAGTTGGGGCCCTTCTCATGGAATCCACCCAGAGACAGCCAGAGGCGGCACTCCCTGACAGCAAGAGAGAGAGAGAGAAGATGATCAGGACAAAAATGCCGCCCAGTGGGAGGGGCTGGGGTAATGCTGGGGATGGGATAGGACGGCACTAAGGAGGAGCTGAGGAAGGTCTGGGTGTGTGCTGGGGAGGGGATGGTGCAGTGCGGAGGAGGGGCTGTCTTGAGGGAAAAGCAGCTTTAGGGAGGGGCTGTGTTTGGGAAGGAGTTGTGTTGGGGAGGAGCTGTTTTGGGAAAGGGGCTGTGTTGGGAAAGGGGCTGTGTTAGGGGAGGGTCTGTGTTGGGGGAGCGGCTGTCTTGGGGAGGGCTTGTGTTGGGGGAGGGGTTGTGTTGGGGGTGGGGTTGTGTTGGGGGGCTGTGTTGGGGGTGGGGTTGTGTTGGGGGAGGGGTTGTGTTAGGGGAGGGTCTGTGTTGGGGGAGGGGCTGTCTTGGGGAGGGCTTGTGTTGGGGGAGGGGTTGTGTTGGGGGTGGGGTTGTGTTGGGGGAGGGGTTGTGTTGGGGGAGGGGCTGTGTTAGGGGAGGGGCTGTGTTGGGGGAGGGTATGTGTTGGGGGGCTGTGTTGGGGGTGGGGTTGTGTTGGGGGAGGGGTTGTGTTAGGGGAGGGTATGTGTTGGGGGAGGGGCTGTGTTGGGGGAGGGTATGTGTTGGGGGACTGTGTTGGGGAGGGGTTGTGTTGGGGAGGGGCTGTGTTGGGGGAGGGTATGTGTTGGGGAGGGGTTGTGTTAGGGGAGGGTATGTGTTGGGGGGGCTGTGTTGGGGGAGGGGCTGTGTTGGGGGGCTGTGTTGGGGGGGCTGTGTTGGGGGGGTTGTGTTGGGGGAGGGTATGTGTTGGGGGGGCTCTGTTGGGGGAGGGGCTGTGTTAGGGGAGGGTATGTGTTGGGGGAGGGGTTGTGTTGGGGGAGGGGCTGTGTTGGGGGAGGGGCTGTGTTGGGGAGGGGCTGTGTTGGGGGAGGGGCTGTGTTGGGGGAGGGGCTGTTGGGGGAGGGGTTGTGTTGGGGGAGGGGCTGTGTTGGGGGAGGGGCTGTGTTGGAGGGCTGTGTGGGGGAGGGGCTGTGTTAGGGGAGGGGCTGTGTTAGGGGAGGGACTCTGTTGGGGGAGGGGCTGTGTGTCTCACCTGGCCAGGGCAGAGTATTGTTGGATCAGCGCCCCCTCCAGGCTCTCGGCCAGGCTCAGCGTCTCCTCGGTGCTCCCCCCGATGTAGTCGAAGGCCTCGGGGAGGAAGACCATGGCGGCGTTGCGGGCGGAGGCCTCCCGGATGAGGGCGGAGCAGGCGGAGAGGTTCTCCTTCTTGTTGGCAGTGGAAGTCACCTGACAGACGGCGATCAGCGGATTGTGGGCGGAGCTCCCTGACATCGTTCTGAAACTTGACCAATCATAAATGTTATTTCTCCCCGGGGGCTCCTCCTGGGAGGACTTGAAGGGGCGGAGTAACAATCCAATGAACTCCGCCTACAGGGAGCTCTATGGAGGTTACCGTGACAACAGAATGGTGAGTGAAGGTGGAGGGCGGGGTGATTTGGGATTGGACAAAGTCATGGTGTGTCCCCGCCTCCATATAAAGATCCTCTGTCAGGAATTAGACTTCATGTGACCCCCATTCCTCTCATTTCCGGTCCCGTGTCACAGGAAGTGAGAGGAAATCCCCCATTGGGCACACAGACAGACATTTTACCACCCCAGTTCTGGGTGGAGTGACTCACCTCTTCAGCGCCCCCCACAGCCTCCAGCCGACCCTCATCCGCGCTCTGCCCTCAGTCAATATGGCGGCGGGAGGCGGGGCGGCAGGAAGTGACGCTTTCAACGACTTCCGGCGGCGAGCTCACACATCGGAGGAGACATGGCGAGTGCGGCGGCTAAGCAGATCGCTGCGGAGCAGGTGAGGGGACTACAACTCCCAGCATTCCCTCCTCTATACTGAGAAATGACTACAACTCCCAGCATACCCTCCTCTATACTGAGAAATGACTACAACTCCCAGCATACCCTCCTCTATACTGAGAAATGACTACAACTCCCAGCATACCCTCCTCTATACTGAGAAATGACTACAACTCCCAGCATTCCCTCCTCTATACTGAGAAGGGACTACAACTCCCAGCATTCCCTCCTCTATACTGAGAAGGGACTACATCTCCCAGCATTTCCTCCTCTGTACTGAGACGGGACTACAACTCCCAGCATTCCCTCCTCTATACTGAGAAGGGACTACAACTCCCAGCATTCCCTCCTCTATACTGAGAAGGGACTACATCTCCCAGCATTTCCTCCTCTGTACTGAGACGGGACTACAACTCCCAGCATTTCCTCCTCTGTACTGAGAAGGGACTACAACTCCCAGCATTCCCTCCTCTATACTGAGAAGGGACTACAACTCCCAGCATTTCCTCCTCTGTACTGAGAGGGGACTACAATTCCCAGCATACCCTCCTCTATACTGAGAAGGGACTACAACTCCCAGCATACCCTCCTCTATACTGAGAAGGGACTACAACTCCCAGCATACCCTCCTCTATACTGAGAGGGGACTACAACTCCCAGCATACCCTCCTCTATACTGAGAGGGGATTACAACTCCCAGCATACCCTCCTCTATACTGAGAGGGGATTACAACTCCCAGCATACCCTCCTCTATACAGGGCAGGGACTACATCTCCCAGCATTTCCTCCTCTGTACTGAGAGGGGACTACAACTCCCAGCATACCCTCCTCTGTACTGAGAGGGGACTACAATTCCCAGCATACCCTCCTCTACTGAGAGGGGACTACAACTCCCAGCATTCCCTCCTCTATACTGAGAGGGGACTACAACTCCCAGCATACCCTCCTCTATACTGAGAAGGGACTACAACTCCCAGCATACCCTCCTCTATACTGAGAGGGGACTACAACTCCCAGCATACCCTCCTCTGTATTGAGAGGGGACTACAACTCCCAGCATACCCTCCTCTGTATTGAGAGGGGACTACAACTCCCAGCCTTCCCTCCTCTATACTGGGAGGGGACTACAATTCCCAGCATACCCTCCTCTATACTGAGAAGGGACTACAACTCCCAGCATTCCCTCCTCTATACTGAGAAGGGACTACAACTCCCAGCATACCCTCCTCTATACTGAGAAGGGACTACAACTCCCAGCATACCCTCCTCTATACTGAGAAGGGACTACAACTCCCAGCATACCCTCCTCTATACTGAGAGGGGACTACAACCCCCAGCATACCCTCCTCTGTATTGAGAGGGGACTACAACTCCCATCATTCCCTCCTCTTTACTGAGAGGGGACTACAACTCCCATCATTCCCTCCTCTTTACTGAGAGGGGACTACAACTCCCAGCATACCCTCCTGTATACTGATGGGGGACTACAACTCCCAGCCTTACCTCCTCTATACTGAGAGGGGACTACAACTCCCAGCAATACCTTCCTCTATACTGAGGGGGGGACTACAACTCCCAGCATACCCTCCTCTATACTGAGGGGGGGACTACAACTCCCAGCATACCCTCCTCTATACTGAGGGGGACTACAACTCTCAGAAAAACCTTTATACTGAGGGGGACTACAACTCCCAGCATACCTTCCACTATACTGAGGGGGACTACAACTCCCTGCATGTATATGAGGGACTATAACCCCCAGCATATGCTTCTAAACTGAAAGGGGACTACAGCTCCCAACATCCCCCCCTCTTTATGCTGAGGGGGACCACAACTCCCAGAATTCCCTACACTATACTGAGGGGGGAGTACAGCTCTCAGTATACCCTCCTCTATACTGGGCAGGGACTACAGCTCCCAGCATACCCTCCTCTATGCCAAGGCTACAACTCCCAGCGTATTCTCCTCTATACTGGGCAGGGACTACAACTCCCATTGTACCTTCCTCTAGAGCTGCACGATTCTGGCCAAAATGAGAATCACGATTTTTTTGCTTAGAATAAAAAGATCACGATTCTCGCGACGTAAAATCTTTCACATTATAAAAAAAAAAGGGCTAACTTTACTGGTTAGATTTTTTTTTTTGAATTCATTAAAGTAATTTATTCCAAAAAAAATTGCATTTGAAAGACTGCTGCGCAAATACAGTGTGACATAAAGTATTGCAACAACCACCATTTTATTCTCTAGGGTGTCTACTAAAAAAATATATATGTTTGGGGGTTCTAAGTCATTTTCTAGCAAAAAAAAATGATTTTAACTTGAAACCAACAAATGTCAGAAAAAGGTTTAGGCCCCTTTCACACTGGGGCGGTGGGGGCGTCGGCGGTAAAACAGCGATATTTTTAGCGCTGTTTTACCGTAGTTTTTGCGGCTGTATTCAGCCGCTAGCGGTGTGCGGTTTTAACCCCCGCTGGCGGCCGAAAAAGGGTTAAATCCGCTGGTACAGCGCGGCTATAGCCGCGGTATTACCGCGGTATAGCCGCGCTGTCCCATTGATTTCAATGGGCAGGAGCGGTGAATACACCGCTCCTTCACCGCGCCAAAGAAGCGGTTAGCAGGACTTTTTTTACCGTCCTGCCAGCGCACCGCTTCAGTGTGAAAGCACTTCGGGCTTTCACACTGAACAAACAGCGGAGGCTGTTTAGGGGCGGTTTGCAGGCGGTATTTTTAGCGCAATAACGCCTGCAAACCGCCCCAGTGTGAAAGGGGCCTTAGTGTTTAAGTGGTTAAACTTTTTTCATTTACACAGGAAGTCTATTCCATTGACAAATTGTTACAATGTTTATACTTAAGTTCAACTGATAAAGAATGTTTTGTTTCTTGGCAAACTGCCCGGTTTTTCCTCTTTCTTTCTTTTGAGGCTTTGGCTTCAGAAAAGCAGAGAATTCTTTGCATAGAAAGAATTGTGAAACACTTCAGTCAAGATCGCGATAACGATTCTTGACGATTAATTGTGCAGCTCTACCTTCTTCTATACTGTATTAGGAGTTGGAGTTCTTCTTTAGCCCCCTAATTTCTTATGGTACATCACGGTACACAGAGCCATAGTAATTACTATGTGGGTTATAGGCCACCTTCAGGTGATGGACACCGGCACACCCTAAGACAGGAAGTGCACTCCCTATATAACCCCTCCCACTACTGGGAGTACCTCAGTTTTTTCGCCAGTGTCTAAGTGGTTGGTCATTTCCTATTGACGCATTTACTTATAGCATCAGGCTGGGCATTAATAGCAGCGGCAGTGTGTGGACTATTGCTCAAGTAGTGGATGGGATGCTTCTGGTAGTACCTCTGCATATGTGCATTGGGCTATGGTCAGAAGGGGGGGGGGGGGGCTAGAAACACCCCAAAAAAGGGCTAAAAAAAAGACTTCTTCAGCCGCAAAAAAAGCCTAGAGCCACCTCCTAACAAAAAAAAAAAAAATGGCTTCCTCCCCTGAAATTTCTGAAGTGGCTGGTCAGATTGAGCCATCAGGGCCGTCAGGTGTTGCAACTTCTTTCAACACTGCTGCCCCCATCTAAATTACTGAAGAGGTTTTTTTTTCCTCAACCATATTAGGATTGGAGCAGAAAATTGATGCTTTTAATCGCATCCCAGAGTGGGACTAAACGCGATAGGTCTCCTTCTTTTACCCAGGACCCTCAAACTGAGGAACCGGGGGCAGGAGATGATGAATTTCTCTCAGGGGACCAGGAAGAGGCTGATGACTCCTCTTCTGAAGGGTCAAAAGCGGAAGGATCCTTAAGAGACCAGTTTAAACAGGTGCTCAAGATTATTCATGATCAGCAGGCCCAAGATTTGGCCGGGGTACCAGGGGCGTTATGTTTTGCAATAGACGCTATGAGAGATTCTATTCTCCAGGCCTCACGGGCTTACACTCAGGCTAGTGCATATGCGTACAGTGCTATGGTTGAAAAATTGGTCAGCCGAAGCGCGATGCAAAAAAAGCTCCTGGCTACTTTTCCATTTCGCGGTGAACGGCTGTTTGGGGATGATCTGGATAAATACATCCAAAGAATTTCTAATGGGAAAAGTTCCCTTTTGCCAGTTGAGAAAAGGAGTAAGCGTTTTTCTTTTAAACAAGCTTCTTCTCCAGTGCCAGGGGCATCAGCCTCCAGGCAAGTCACGCCGGCCTCCACCGTCAGGTTCAAGAGGTAAACCTCAAGGTCAACCCAAGGGACAAAAGAGGTCCTGGGGAAGGAAACCTACAAAACAAAATACTAAAACCTCCTTATGAAGGGGCGCCCCTGCTTGCTCGAGTGGGGAGAAGACTTCTGCAGTTTTCAAAGGTCTGGCAGGAAGAATGTCGAGACAATGGCTTCCTCAATAACTCTAGGGTACAAACAAGAGTTCCAAGATCCTTCCCAAACATTCCCAAAGATCCAGAGAAAAAAAAGTCTCTCCTTCAAGCATTGGACCATCTGTTGTCTCAAAAGGTGATATCGGTGGTCCCCATGGAAGAGCAGGGGTTAGGGTTTTATTCAAACCTTTTCACGGTACCAAAACCAATTGGGGATGTCAGACCCATTCTAGATCTCAAAGATCTAAACCGGTTTTTGAATATCCGCTCTTTTCGCATGGAGTCAATCCGATCAGTAGTCTCCATTTTACAAGGTGGAGAACTTCTAGCATCAATCAACATCAAGGATGCTTACCTCCATGTACCTATGTTTCCCGCTCACCAGAAATATCTACGATTCGAGATAGAAAATCTTCATTTTCAGTTTGTAGCTCTGCCTTTCGGTCTAGCTACTGCACCTTGAGTGTTTACAAAAGTCCTGGCTCCCCCTTTAGCAAGATTAAGGGCTCTAGCTTACTTAGACGATTTGCACTTGATAGACCAGTCGGTAGCCCGCTTAGACCAGAGTTTGGTCCTCACAGTCAGCTACCTGGAGTACCTAGGTTGGATTCTCAATCTAGAGAAGTTTTCCTTAAAACCATCAAGGAGATTGGAATACTTGGGTCTGATCATAGATACAGCTCAGAAAAGGGTGTCCTTGCCCAAGGCAAAGATCAGTTCTATAAGGGAACTGATTCAGGTGGTCAAAGCAAAGAAGAATCCTTCTATTCGACTTTGCATGAGATTGTTGGGAAAGATGGTGGCTTCATTCGAGGCCGTTCCTTATGCTTCGTTTCATTCGAGGCTACTGAGAAACAGTGTCCTATCAACTTGGAACAAGAAGGTCCAAACTCTTGACTTCCCAATGCCTTTATCCCCAAAGGTGTGCCAAAGCCTCAGTTGGTGGTTGATAGCCAGGAATCTGCAGAAAGGGAAAATCTTTCCTACCAGTTACCTGGAAGGTGGTAACAACAGATGCCAGCCTTCTGGGCTGGGGAGCAGTCCTGGAAGAAGCGTCTGTCCAAGGGAAATGATCCAAATCAGAAATGACCTTGCCCATTAATATTTTAGAGATTCGGGCAGCACGCCTGGCCCTGAAGGCCTGGACGCTTAGATTATAAAATTGTTCTGTCAGAATCCGACATTGCCACAGTAGTGGCCTATATCAATCACCTGGGGGGGCACGAGAAGTCATGCGGCCCAGAGAGAGGTAAATCATATCCTGACTTAGGCAGAAAACAACATACCTTGCCTATCAGCAGTCTTCATTCCAGGAATAGAGAATTGGCAGGCGGACTACTTGATTCGCCAGCAGTTGCTCCCGGGGGAATGGTCTCTTCACCCTGACATTTTTCTGGCAATATGTCAAAAATGGGGAATTCCAGACGTGGATCTGTTTGCGTCCAGGTTCAACAAAAAGATCGACAATTTTGTGTCAAGGACAAAGGATCCACTTGCATGCGTGACAGATGCCTTGGTATTCCCGTGGAATCAGTTTTCACCAATTTATGCATTCCCTCCTGTTCTGCTGCTTCCGTGACTTCTTCGCAGGATCAAGCAGGAAGGGAAGGCAGTGATTCTTGTGGCCCAGGAGATCTTGGTATGCAGAGATCGTAAAGATGGCGGTAGAGGACCCTTGGACCTTTCCACCACGTCCAGACCTTCTCTCGCAAGGTCCGGTATTCCATTCTACCTTGCAAACGCTAAATTTAACGGTTTGGCTATTGAGACCCACATTCTGAAGAAGCGTGGGCTGTCAGGTTCAGGGGTGTCTACTCTGGTTAATGCAAGGAAGCCGGCCTCCAGAGTCCTATATTATAGAGTCTGGAAGGCATATGTTTCCTGGTGTGAATCCAGGGGTTGGCACTCCAGGAAATATGTCATAGGTAGAATCCTTGACTTTCTACAGATGGGATTAGAAATGAAGCTGGCCTTGAGTACTATCAAAAGCCAGGTTTCGGCCTTATCGGTATTATTTCAATGACCACTTGCTTCGCATTCTTTGGTTCATAGCTTATTCAGGGGGTAATGCGGCTTAATCCTCCGGTTAGGTCGCCCCTGAACCCTTGGGACTTGAATTTAGTCCTGTCGGCATTGCAGAAACAGCCTTTTGAGCCGATACGGCATATTCCCTTGACAAGGAAGTTAGTTTTTCTGGTAGCCATATCTTCTGCAAGAAGAGTATCAGAGTTGGCTGCTCTTTCTTGTAAAGAGCCATATTTAATTATTCACAAGGATAAGGTTGTATTGCGTCCTCATCCTAATTTTCTACCGAAGGTAGTGTCATGTTTTCATTTGAACCAGGATATTGTTCTAACTTTGTTTTTCCCAGACCCCTGTTCTGCGGAAGAAAGGTCACTACATTCTCTTGATGTGAGAGCAGTGAAAATCTACCTAAAGGCGACTGCTCAGATTCGAAAAACGGATGTCTTGTTTGTGTTGCCTGAAGGTCCTAAGAGGACAGGCAGCATCGAAATCTATTTCTAAGTGGATTCGTCAAACGATTGTTCAAGCTTATGGTTTAAGGAGGAAAGTTCCAACTTTTCATATTAAAGCGCACTCCACCAGGGCTGTTAGTACTTCTTGGGCGATGCATCACCAGGCCTCCATGGCTCAGATCTGCAAGGCTGCAACCTGGTCTTCAGTCCATACGTTCACCAGATTCTATCAAGTAGATGTAAAAGGTCACGAGGATATCGCCTTTGGGCGCAGTGTGCTACAGGCAGCAGTATAAGTCCTCTGGTCTCATGGTGCCCTACTTTGGTTGTGTCTCCCTCCCTTCAGTTGGCATTGCTCTGGACATCCCACATAGTAACTATTAAGGCTCTGTGTCCCCTGATGTACGATAAGAAAATAGGATTTTTATAAAAGCTTACCTGTAAAATCCTTTGCTTTGAAGTACATCATGGGACACAGAAGTCCCTCCTTCTTGGTATACACGTGTATTGATTTGCTACAAAACGGAGGTACTCCCAGTAGTGGGAGGGGTTATATAGGGGAGTGAACTTCCTGTTTAGGGCGTGCCAGTGTCCATCACCTGAAGGTGGCGTATATAACCCACATAGTAACTAGGGTTGTCCCGATACCACTTTTTTAGGACCGAGTACAAGTACCGATACTTTTTTTCAAGTACTCGCCGATACCCGATTACCGATACTTTTGTTTAATGTCACGTGACAGTTTTTTTTTTTTTTTTTTTTTGAGGGGGGGGGGGGGGCGGGTGGGGTGGGGGTGGTGGTATAGTGACGGTGTCTGTGTGTGTGTTTTTGTTTTGGTTTTTTTCATTTACATTTATTATTTTTTACAATTTTTTTTTTATTCTTTATTGCACTATGTGTGTGTTTTTTTTTTTTTTTAATCAGCCTGTTGGGGGGCTTTGGTGAGATATCAGGGGTCTTAACAGACCTCTGATATCTCCCCCTTGAGACAGAGAAATAGACTGAGGATAGAGATTCCCCAGTCCCTTTCTCTGCAGCGTCAGCTGCACTGAGAATGAATGGAGAGAACACAGCAGCTTCTCTCCATTCATAAACTGACACATCGTAATCACAGAAGATTACAATGTTTCAGTTATGTGAATGAAAGAGTCAGCTGACTCTCTCCATACACACAGCGGAGAGAGAGCAGAACGGAGGGGACAGACGAAGAGAGAGGGGGACAACGAAAGCCGGAACGGATGGGACAGCGGAGGGGGACAGAGGAACGCATGGGGACAGCGGAGGGGGACAGCGGAGGGGGACAGAGCAAAGAAGAAGGACAGCGGGAGGTGGACAGAGGAACGGAGGAGGACAGCGGAGGGGGACAGAGCAAAGAAGGAGGACAGCGGGGGGGGGACAGAGGAACGGAGGGGGACACAGCAATGGAGCAGGACAGCGGAGGGGGACAGAGGAACGGAGGAGGACTAAGGAGGAGGAGGTGACAGTCAGCGGTGATCGCGTGTGGGGGAATTACAAGCACCGATCACCGCTGTATGTCACTAAGCAGCTGAAAGCCGCGGGGGGAGAAGCTTGTAACTCCCCCACACGTCCATCACCGCTGACAGTCAAGGTATCGGCGGAAGCATCGGGAGCATTTGCCCGAGTACAAGTACTTGGGCAAATGCTTGGTATCGGTGCGATACGATACTAGTATCGGTATCGGGACAACCCTAATAGTAACTGCTATGGCGTTGTGTCCCGTGATGTACTTCAAAGAAAAGGATTTACAGGTAAGCTGTTTTAAAAATCCTATTTTTTTTTTCATTCTCCCTCTATAGGTGGTGGCTGGGTTCAATCGCCTGCGGCAGGAGCAGAGGGGTTTGGCCTCCAAAGCGGCGGAGCTGGAGATGGAGCTAAACGAACACACGTGAGCACCATTACCCGCACGGGGCCCGATCAGAGACCTGGTCATGTTTCGAATACTCGGCCTGAGTTCAGCGCCAGTTTATCCCCCCCGCCTTCTTATATAGCTGTCAGTGCCGTCCAATCAATGCCTGACCTCTTGATAGGAGCTCCCAGCCCGGAGAGTGCATAATCCATACAAGGGCCCCGTACAGCAGATGAGTATGATTTTCGGTCTGCAGAGGGGCGGGGCCTCATTAATTCGCCATCTTTCTCTCTCTCTCATAGTTTGGTGATTGACACCCTGCGGGAGGTGGACCAGAGCAGGAAGTGTTACCGGATGGTCGGGGGGCGTCCTGGTGGAGCGGACGGTGAAGGAGGTGCTGCCAGCATTGGAGAACAACAAGGACCAGGTGAGTCCAGGACCCTGGGGATGGGGGTGGGGTACACTCTGAGCTGGTCCAGGTTGTCACTATTTGTACGGAGCTGAAAACGATCAGTTTAGCAGATAAAGTTCATATATGAGTTATGGAGACTTCAAGAGCCTGTACAGGTAACAAATACCACTCTCCAGGCTCTGCCCCGCCTCCTAAATACTCATTGAGCTTTTGGTGACATCACAGGGGATGCCCACGCAAGCTCCTTCTATCCTGTAAGAGTCCTTCCCCCTCCTCCCACTCACTGGAGTAGCCCCGCCCACTGCAAGCCTGATTTCTTCTTTCAGACATAGATCATTCCCTGTATACTGGGAGAGACTACACCTCCCAGGGGGGACTACAACTCCCAGCATGCTCTTCTCTATACTAGGGGACATATAACTCCCATCACACCCTCCTCTATACGGGGCACCTATAAATATCAGCATGCCCTGCAATGCTATACTAAGGGAGACTACAACTCTCAGCATGCCCAACAATGCTATAGTGAGGGAGACTACGAGTTTTAGCTTGACCTGCAGCCTTTCCCTGGAGGACTGCAACTCCCAGCAAGCCATTCTGCTATATACCTCTGGGATTACAACTCCCAACATGTCCTGCCCCTTTGCACTGGGGAACTACAACTCCCAGCATGCCCTGCTCCTCTATACCAAGGGACTACAACTCCCAGCATGCCCAGCCCTTGTTACTGGGGGAACTACAACTCCCAGCATGTCCTGCTCCTCTCTACCAGGGCACTACTACTCCCAGCATGGCCTGCTCCTCTTTACTGGGGGAATACAACTCCAGTATGGCCTGCTCCTCTATACCATGGGACTACAACTCCCAGCATGCCCAGTCCTCGTTACTGGGGAACTACAACTCCCAGCATGGCCTGCTCCTCTGGGGGGAATACAGATCCCAGCATGGCCTGCATCTCTGGGGGGGAATACAACTCCCAGCATGGCCTACTCCTCTTTACTGGGGGAAATACAACTCTCAGCATGCCTCTGTCCTCTTTACTGGGTAACTACAACTCCCAGCATGCCTCTGTCCTCTTTACTGGGTAACTACAACTCCCAGCATGCCTCTGTCCTCTTTACTGGGGGGAATACAACTCCCAGCATGCCCTGCTCCATACTGGGGGAATACAACTCCCAGCATGCCCTGCTCTATACTGGGGGGAATACAACTCCCAGCATGCCCTGCTCTATACTGGGGGGAATACAACTCCCAGC
Source organism: Aquarana catesbeiana (assembly GCF_042186555.1). Classification (NCBI taxonomy): domain Eukaryota; kingdom Metazoa; phylum Chordata; class Amphibia; order Anura; family Ranidae; genus Aquarana; species Aquarana catesbeiana. The sequence continues at coordinate 223,810,929 of NC_133336.1, forward strand.
ATGTCCTGCTCCTCTTTACTGGGGGGAATACAACTCCCAGCATGGCCTGCTCCTCTATACCAAGGGACTACAACTCCCAGCATGCCCAGTCCTCGTTACTGGGAACTACAACTCCCAGCATGGCCTGCTCCTCTCTACCAGGGCACTACTACTCCCAGCATGGCCTGCTCCTCTTTACTGGGGGAATACAGATCCCAGCATGGCCTGCTCCTCTTTACTGGGGGAATACAACTCCCAGCATGCCCAACTCCCAGCATGTTCAGGTCTAAAGCAGTTCTGTGCATTGCAAACAGAATTTTTTACATCTGAAGGCCCATTGCTAAGCATAGTACCTGTGTGCAAAGCCTCAGACGAAACTGTCATCCATGGACAGTGACTCCACTGAATAGGTTCGGCGTGCCGTCCCGAGCTTCCATCCATGGCTTCTCGCACCGAATCATAGCCCGCCGCCTAACTCCGCCTCCTCTCTATCCCCCCACCCCCGCAGATCAACAAAATCATCGAGACGCTGACCACGCAGCTGCAGACGAAGGGGCGGGAACTGAACGAGTACCGGGAGAAGCACAACATCCGCCTGATGGGGGAGGACGATCAGAAGCAGCCGCCCAAAGACGGTGACGGCTCTGGCGCCAAGAGCAGCCTCGGCTGGCGTCCTGGTCTCCTGATCCTCCGAAGGACTCTCATTTCGCTGGGGCACTTCGATCGGCTCGTGGCGGAGGGAAATCTCGCAGCGTTGCCACCAGAAACGGAGGCGGCAGATTCTGCGTCACGCTGCAAATTCGATGGTTTGGGGGATTCGTGGCGGAATTCGGGGTTTTTTTTTTATTATTTTATGTTTTGTTATTTTATTTTATTAAAGTTTTTTTGTTTTGTTAAATAAAGTTTGTTGAATTGCTTTGCTTGTCTTGTGTGTGTGTGTGGTTTTTTATTTATTTTTTTATTAATATTATTTTTATTATTTATTTTTCAATAAACTTTATTAGTTTGTGATCTTTTTTACAAAGTGTCCGTTCAGCAGCTGCCCTTCTGCCACTTGTCACTCCGGACAGCTGAGGCGACACGTGGACGTCTATTTTAAATCTTCGACTCTGGCACGGTCTTCTCGGGGTGTCAATAGCCCCCCCCCCCCCCCCCCCCCCCACTCCCAATACGGCAAATATCTGCATTTAGGGGTTCCATGAGGTTCAAAGATTTTGTGGGTATTTAAAGTGGACCTGTCATCCAGGTTTCCATGTTTGGTGGATTTATTTGATTTATTGAGCGCGCTTCTCTATTTTGCTTTGTAGCAGTTCAAACTGCAGTGCAGAAGTAGGACGCAGCAGAAAGGAATAAAATATATATATATATATATATATATATATATATATATAAAATAAAAATAATTACAAATAATAAAAATATAAAAAATATTAATCAAAAGGAATTAGAATTAATAAAATATGAAATAAAAGGAATTATAATAAAAATATATTTTAAAAAATTAAAGGAATTATAAAAAAAATAAAAGGGATTATAAATAATACAAATATATAAAAAAAGTAATAAAAAGAATTAGACGTAATAAAAATATAAATTAAAAAGAAATTATAAATAATAAAAATTATATATAAATAAAAAAAAAAAAAAAGAAATTATAAATAATATAAAAAAAGGAGTTGGACATAATTAAAATATACATTTAAAAAAAGGAATTAGAAATAATGCAAATATAAATAAAAGGATTAGAAATAACAAAAATATAAAAAAGAAATATAAAATAAAACGGAATTAGAAATAATCTATATCAAAGGATTAGAAATTATATATATATATATATATATATATATATATATATATATATATATATATATATATATATATATATATATATATATATATATATATATATATATATATATATATATATATATATATATATATGTGTGTGTGTGTGTGTGTGTGTGTGTATGTATGTGTATATATATATATATATATTATATAAAAAGGAATTAGAAATAATAAAAATATGAAATAAAAGGAATTATAATAAAAGTATATTTTAAAAAAATTTAAATAAAAGGAATTAGAAGTAATACAAACATATGTAAAAAATAAAGAAATTAGATGCAATAAAAATATAAATTAAAAAGGATTTAGAAATAATAAAAAAAGTTTTATAACACTTTCATAAAATTGGAGTTTTTGGTTTTACTTTCTATCACGTGTAATAAGTTAATGACACATATAGAGCACAGCACTTGAAAGAAGGTCTTTTCCTTTCTTTAAATTTTTTTTTCCCCCTCTCCTTTAACACATATTAAGTCAACAATGTATATGGAGTACAATATTGGAAAATCTTAAATTATTTTTATAGCACTTTTTTTTCTCCTTTTTTTTTTTTCTCTTTTTTTTTTTTTTTTTAGGGGAGGGGGGAGGGGTGTAGAGGGAGCCATCCCTGTTGTTGGCGTGTATATATAAACCAGGATATTGATATTGTCCTCTGTCTTGGGGAGATGAGTCATGTAAATGTTTATTGTAATAAGAGAAAAATGTTTAATAAAGAATGAATTATAAAAAAAAAAGAAATAATAAAAATATAAATTAAAAATAATTTAGAAATAATAAAAATATAAATTAAAAAGAAATTAGATATAATAAAAATATATATAAATTAAAAAAAAAGAATTAGAAATAATATAAAAAAAAGGAATTGGACATAAAAAAAAATTATATATATATATATATATATATATATATAATATATATGAATTATAAATAATAAAAATGTAAAATAAAAGGAATTATAAATAATAAAAATGTAATAAATAAAAGGATTATAAAGACAGTGTTACCAAAATAAATGAAAGGAATTAGAAACAATGGTAAAATATATTTGGCTGGCTGTCGCCATCTAGTGGACAAATATGTGTATTGCCATCATCATTAATAGACTTCCACTGAATCAGAGAACCATAAACCAAAAACATATTTTTTATTTTAAAATCCAATTTTCATATTCAAAGCAAACTCCCCCCCCCCCCTCCATCAATGTCTCCATGCTTTTGCTGAGGAATCACTTTGAAAAACATTTACTTCCTGGTATCTATTTGCTCAGGCATGCAGGCAGGAAGGGCGTGCTTAGCTGAGAGAGCCTCTCCTCCCATGAAGCCTTTTGGGATGTATGACATCATTTGGGCCTAGGCCAGACACCAGGAAGCAAAAATATATCTTCCTATCTATTTATTAATACTAGCAGCATAAGGATCACAAATAGTTCACGTTGATGGAGTGAAGTTCCACTTAATATCATCACTGAGGAAATGATTCCTCCTACCTGCAGCAGACTGATCCCTGGGGGAGGGGAGACTGAGGAAATGATTCCTCCTGCCTGCAGCAGACTGATCCCTGGGGGAGGGGAGATTGAGGAAATGATTCCTCCTGCCTGCAGCAGACTGATCACTGGGGGGAGGGGAGACTGAGGAAATGCTTCTTCCTGCCTGCAGCAGACCTGATGATTTCCGCTCAGCCTAGGAAAAGTTACTGGATGAAGCTCAAGGATTGGATTTTTTTCATGATGATGGTACTTCAAGAAAAACAAATTCATCAATCAGTAGAATGTGTTCATTGTCAAGGTAAGTCATTCAAATACCAAAAATGTCATAAACGTTGATGGGACAAGGTCCTTGAGCACCCAAGGTGAAAAGGCTGAATGTGTGCCCCCATCCCCCACCCCATGAGCTGTGACCTACCTCAGCAGGATATGTTGTAGGTTCTGCCCTTTTTTTGCAAGTCCCTCCTTCTGAAGCGCCCAAGGGGGCCCCCCTGTCTGCCTACCCCTTGGCCAGACCCTGGTCATAAACTGATATCCAGCATGCAAATCTCGGGACGTAGTGTCTTGCCGTCAGCGCCGAATCCGCCCACCAAGTAAAGGCGGTCATTTAGTAGGCAGGTCCGATGGCCGACTCTCTTGTGCTGAGGATTGAAGCCCGGGAATTGGAACCATGACATGGGGGAGGAACCTTATAAAAAGAGAAAATAGATATATAGATATAGATATATATATATCTCTATAGATAGATAGAGATATATATATATATATATATATATATCAATCTTACAATACAGAACACAAAATATTCATAGAACCTGGGCTATAGGTTGGTACCTTCAGTTGATTGGACATTAACAAAACTATTAAGGACATGCCCCCTGGGAGCCTCCTCTATAAGCCGTGAGTCCTCAGATTTTTGCTAGTGTCCTAAGCTAAGGGAAAGGGGTATATGTAACATCACAAGGGGGTTAGACATTGTTCTGGGTGTGGGTAGGTCAGTAATGAGCAGGTGGGTACTTCTAGAGCCATCTCACGTGTGTCGCCCACATAGAGGTCGTTACAAATAGCATCTTGACTCCTGGAAAGAGTAGCTAGGAGGAGTGTATGTGGAAGAAGCCAGACCCCTAAGGGACATGGAACCACCTCCAGAAAGTAAAGCCCACCTCCGAGGGTACAGGTACACGGTTTACCGCCCTTAGCTAGGCTGTCCAATGGAGCCAGTGGGAATGTGTGTATTTAATGTAGCATTATAATAGTTCTGATGGCTGTCTTATAGTTCTTGAAGAGGCCACACCCCTGAGGAACATGGAACTAACTTCAAAAATAAAGCCCACCTCCAAGGGTACAGTTGCCAGATTTGCCACCTTTAGTTAAGCTGTCTTATGTAGCTAAGTGGAATGTATGTACTTGCATAGTAATATAATACTCCTGGATACTACATTTTGGCTGTCTTGTAGTTCTTGAAGAAGCCATACCCCTGAGGAACATGGAACTACCCCCAAAATGAAAGCCCACCTCCAAGGGTACAGTTGCTAGATTTGCCAGCTTTATTGAAGCTTTATTGAAGCTGTCTTATGTAGCTAAGGGGAATGTATGTACTTGAATACTTCCGGATTGTGGATTTTGCCTGTCTTTTAACTTTGAAAGAAGCCCCACCCCTGAGCAACATGGAACTGCCTCCAAAAAGCAAAGTACCATCCATAAGGCTACAGTTAGCAGATTTACTGCCTTTAGCTAAGATGTGTTAGCAGCAATATACTGTATATCATACTTTTTTGGGAGCTGTACCAGAAGAGATATATGTAACATCACAAGGGGGGTGGAGTTAGACATCATTCTGGGCGTAGGTCAGTAAAAAAGCAGGTGGGTACTTCTAGAGCCAACTCACGTGTGTCTCCCACATAGAGGTCATTGCAAACAGCATCTCGGGCCCTGGAAAGAGTCTCTCCGCCGAAAACAACCACAAATGGGCCAACCACGGAACATGAATGGTGCCTCAGACCCTTGGGCTCAGTGCGTTTTGCCCCCTTAGAGGACAGAAGTTGTGCTAGCTGCTCCGTAAGTCGGGGACAGGGCTCTGTGTTCTCCTATGGGGCACAAAAAATATGAATGACACAATTTTAAGGCCTCTACCTGTAAATTTGGTTGTACATCTTACGGAATTTTCATCGCAAGCGAGAAAGCTTTTGCTGACCACGAAATTTACCAAAATTTTATTAATTTTGTAATTGTTTTAAATTTGCATCATGTTCCTCTCGCCTTGAGAAACTTTGGTGAAAGTGGCCATCTGGTTACTAACAGGCAGAGCTACACACCATTACTGGCCATGAGAGATTGAGAATAGGGCTTTGCAGCTCATATCATACGCCCTCTAGTGGATTCTCTATAGAAATATGTGGAGAATGCGGGCATACTTTTAAAGCTATAGCTCATCATGACTGTCTTTGGTGTTGGAGAAAATGCCCCACTCAAGTCTTGCACTCCAAGGAGAATCTAAATTTAGGTGGAGTTGCAACTTAGGTTCAATTTTCTATATTTAGGGTTCACCTAAGCCTAAGGTAGAGCGCTGCACCCCAGGTCTATATGAGCCAGGGCTTAGTGTTCCAAAAGAGCGGCAGGTAGCCAAACTCTGATACTCACCTGAACTTTGTCTCTGCTCCAGTGTCCAACCACATCAACTGTAGACGACTCCCGTCCACCAAACACATAGAGGGAATATCCAACTTTCTCTGTATGCTTTGTGTCGCTTCTCAAGAGAACGGCAGAATGCCCAGACCGAGACGCAGTGTGCGATTCCTCCTCCTTGTACCTGAAGGCACAGGAGACCATTTCATTAAAAAATTTACTTTTGTCAAAAAATTTATTTTATGTAGCTAAGGGGAATCTATGTATTGGAAGATACTTCACCCCTAAGGAACATGGAATCACCTCAGAGAAGTAGAGTTCACCAGATACTACTCTTAGTGAAGCTATCTAATGTAGCTACAGTAAGGTGAATTATGTACTTGCAGTAGTATTATGTTCCTTCTGGATAGTAAATTTTGCCTGTCTTATAGTTCTTTAAGAAGCCCCACCCCTGCCGAACATGGAACCACCTCATAAAATAAATCCCACCTCCAAGGATACAGTTACCACCCTAAGTGAAGCTTTCATATGTAGCTAAGGGGAATGTTCTGTGTGTATTTCATGTAGTGTATTATTAGAGGATTTTGACTGCCTTATGGCTCTGGAAAAAGGCAAACCGCTGAGGAACATGGAACTACCTCCAAAAATAAACCCCACCTCCAAGGGTTCAGTTACCAGGTTTACCACCTTTAGTAAAGCTGTCTTATGTAGCTAAGGGGAATATATGTACTTCACATAATATAATACTTCTGGATAGTAGATTTTGGCTGTCGTGTGTTTCTTGAAGAAGCCACACCCCTGAGGAGCATGGAACCACCTGCAAAATGTAAAGATCACCAGATACTACCCTTAGTGAAGATATCTTATGTAGCTGGGGTATTTATGTATTTAAAGTAGTAATATGTTACTTCTGGATAGTGAATTTTGGCTGTCGTATAGTACCTAAATAAACCATACCCCATGCGGAATGTCAAACCACCTCAAAAAATAAACCCCACCTCGAAGGATACAGGTACCAGATATACCATCCTAAGTGAAGCTTTCTTATGAACAGTAGCTAAGGGGAATGTATGGTATGTATTTTATGTAGTGTATTACTTCTGTATAGTGGATTTTGGCTGTCTTATAGCTCTAATAAAAGCCACACCCCTGAGGAACATGGAACTACCTCCAAACTTAAAGCCCACCTCCAAGGGTTCAGCTACCAGTTTTACCAACTTTAGTAATGCTGTCTTATGCAGCTAAGGGGACTGCATGTACTTCACTTTATTTTTTTAATACTTCTAGATAGTGGATTTTGGCTGTCCAATACTTTTTGAAGAAGCCACGCCCCTGAGGAACATGGAACCACTTGCAAAAAAAAAACAAAAAAACCTTACTCCCAAGCGTAGTAGGGGAATACATGTACTTCAAGTAGTATATTACTTCTGGAGAGTGGATTTTGTCTGCCTTAGAGCTCTGAAAGAAGCCAAACCCCTAAACGCGAAACTGCCAACCAAAAGGCAGAGCCCACCCCTGAGGGGTACAGTTACCGGATCTACCCTTTTTATCTAAGCTGTGTTAGCAGCAGTATATATCATAGTTTTTACTTACATGTAGGTCTTGGAGCCAGCGTTCAACCGCAGAGTATACACGCTAGAGTACCGCCTCTGTGTCCGCAGTCCTCCCTCCCTGCCGACTACGCAGAGCTCATTGTCCGAAATCTTGGTACATGTGTGGCTGCTCAGCCCCACTGGAGGGTTGCTGGAGGCTTCACCTGTCCACGTCGCCCGTTCTGTGGTCTCTGTGTCATAGCTGAGGATGGAGGATAGGCGCTGCGAGCCATCCCAGCCTCCCACCACGCACAGCCACCTCTCCCCCAACAGGACGGTGTCATGGTGGCTCCTCCGGGAAACAACCTGTGGCACGCTGCTATTGACTAATGATTTCTGCTCAGGGTCAAAGATTACCACATCACCAAGTGGAGGTTCTTTGGAGTCCCCTGTTCTGACCCCGCCGTATAGGTAGATTTTTCCCCGGGTGGGAGTACAGGTGTGGAATGCGCGGGCGAACTGGGCATCCTGAGCCACCAGAGTCCAGGTCCAATGAGAGGCTGTCATGGTGTGTCCTTCCTGGAATAAGAGAGGACAGTCATGGGAAAAGCCATAAACTTTGTATGCAGTCCCACTAAGCCAGCACCATGTTTATTAATGGAAGACATAGTTGATGATACATTTGCTTTACTAAGACACATCCCCTTTTCCATTTAGGCACCCAGTACCCAGTGACACCTCTACCCAGTGACACACCTACTTTACTAAGGCACACCCCTAATACACAGTGATACACCTACTTTACTAAGGCACACCCCTAATACCCAGTGACACGCCTACTTTACTAGGACACACCCCAATACCCAGTGACACACCCACTTTACCAAGGCACACCTCTAATACCCAGTGACACACCTTCTTTACTAAGGCACTCCACTAATACACAGTAACACATCTACTTTACTAAGGCACACCCCTAATACCCAGTGACACGCCTACTTTACTAGGATACACCCCTAATACCTATTGACACACCCACTTTACTAAGGCACACCCCTAGTACCCAGTGACACACCCACTTTACTAAGGCACACCTCTAATACCCAGTGACACACCTTCTTTACTAAGGCACACCCCTAATACACAGTAACACATCTACTTTACTAAGGCACGCCCCTAATACCCAGTGACACGCCTACTTTACTAGGACACACCCCTAACACCCAGTGACACACCCACTTTAATAAGGCACACCCCTTTAACCCAGTGACATGCCTACTTTACTAGGGCACACCCCTAATACCCAGTGACACACCCACTTTACTAAGGCACACTTCTAATATCCAGTGACACACCTTCTTTACTAAGACACACCCCTAATACCCAGTGACACACCCACTTTACTAAGGCACACCTCTAATACCCAGTGACACACCTTAACTAAAGCACACCCCTAATACACAATAACACATCTACTTTACTAAGGCACACCCCTAAAAACCCAGTGACACTCCTACTTTACTAGGACACACCCCTAATACCCAGTGACACACCTACTTTACTAAGGCACACCCCTAATACCCAGTGACACACCCACTTTACTAAGGCACACCTCTAATACCCAGTGACACACCTTCTTTACTAATACACACTCCTAATACACAGTAACACATCTACTTTACTAAGACACACCCCTAATACTCAGTGACACGCCTACTTTACTAGGACACACCCCTAATACCCAGTGACACACGTACTTTACTAAGGCACATCCCTAATACCCAGAGACACACCTACTTTACTAAGGCACACCCCTAATACTCAGTGACACACCTACTTTACTAGGACACACCCCTAATACCCAGTGACACACCCACTTTACTAAGGCACACCCCTAATACCCAGTGACACACCTTCTTTACTAAGGCACAACCCTAATACACAGTACTACATCTACTTTACTAAGGTACACCTCTAATACCCAGTGAAACACCTACTTTAGTAGGACACACCCCTAATACCCAGTGACACACCTACTTTACAAAGGCACACCTCCAATTCCTAGTGACACGCTTTCTTTACTAAGGCACACCCCCAATTCCTAGTGACACGCCTTCTTTACTAAGGCACACCCCCAATTCCTAGTGACACGCCTTCTTTACTAAGCCACAACCCTGTTACTTTGTGACACACCTGGACTACTATGGCACACCCCCAATTCCTAGTGACACGCCTTCTATACTAAGCCACACCCATAATACTCTCTGACAAACCTGGACTACTATGGCACACCCCCAATTCCTAGTGACACGCCTTCTATACTAAGCCACACCCATAATATTCTGTGACACACCTGGACTACTAAGGCACACCCCCAATTCCTAGAGACACAACTTTTTCAAGACATGCCCCAAATTCCTATAGACCCACCTCTACTAAGGTACGCCTCCAATCGCTAGTGACACACCTATACCAAGACACCTCCCCGATTCTTGGTGACGCACCTATACTAAGTCACACCCCCAACTCCTAGTGACACACCTGTACTAAGACACGCCCCCAAGTCGAAGGTTAAAACTCCTTTAGATTTAGACAGATCCGGCTCATCCTAATTTTGGATGGGAGGTTCCTTCTTGTTGATAAATATTGTTACTTTGTATCGTCCTGATATCCAGTGATTACTTTGTATCATATTTGTGTCATTTCCTGTTCCATGATCTGTATGCTGACCATTGAGGACCCTGATGAAGAGTCGGGAAGTCGGGATATATATATACTGTATATACACAGAGAGAGAGAGAGAGGGAGAGGGAGAGAGAGAGAGAGGGAGAACGAGAGAGAGAGAGAGAGAGAGAGAGAGAGAGGGAGAACGAGAGAGAGAGAGAGGGAGAGGGAGAGAGAGAGAGAGGGAGAGAGAGGGAGAGAGAGAGGGAGAGGGAGAGAGAGAGAGGGAGAGGGAGAGAGAGAGAGAGGGAGAGAGAGAGGGAGAGAGAGAGGGAGAGAGAGAGAGAGGGAGAACGAGAGAGAGAGAGAGAGAGAGGGAGAGGGAGAGGGAGAGAGAGAGAGAGAGAGAGAGGGAGAACGAGAGAGAGAGAGAGTATATAGACACATATACAGTATATAGATGAGATTATGTTATTTGTATTGCGCATGCTGGTTTAACAAATGTCTACACTCACCGGATTCAGGAATGTCGTTGTGATCTTGCTACCACGGCAACAGCCCCGGCAACTGACACGTCTCCCTAGCAACAGCTGCCAGAAGGAGGATCCTCGCTGCAAATGTGCTTAGTGTGCAACATGCCCGTCCTACCAGCACCAGCCGCCGTCTAGCCAGATAACCTGCAACGTCACACCCCGGCTCATCCATGCCTGCCGCTCGCTACGTCACCGAGACCTCCCCGATATATACCGAGAATTCCACCCAGAACAAAGAGAAGTGCTACTGTGAAGAGTCCATACATACAGAATAAGAACAGATACCGAGAATTACACCCGACATACAGGACAAGAGAAGTAGTACTGTGCAGAGTCCATACATACAGAATAAGAACAGATACCGAGAATTACACCCGACATACAGGACAAGAAAAGTGGTACTGTGCAGAGTCCATACATACAGAATAAGAACAGATACCGAGAATTACACCCGACATACAGGACAAGAGAAGTAGTACTGTGCAGAGTCCATACATACAGAATAAGAACAGATACCGAGAATTACACCCGACATACAGGACAAGAAAAGTGGTACTGTGCAGAGTCCATACATACAGAATAAGAACAGATACCGAGAATTACACCCGACATACAGGACAAGAGAAGTAGTACTGTGCAGAGTCCATACATACAGAATAAGAACAGATACCGAGAATTACACCCGACATACAGGACAAGAGAAGTAGTACTGTGCAGAGTCCATACATAGGGGAGAAAACATTTTCTATACAATGTTTAGTCTGCGGGTTGCTATGGTAACAGTGCTCTTTCTTCGTGGCGCCTGCTGGCCTTGATCATACAGTCATTCATCTCGCTGTCTGGAATACGGTTGTCGGATGCGGTGCGGCGATGTCTGAGTCATTGGATGTCCCTGCAGGTATACTGTACTTCCCTTACAGTCTTAAGGCAACAATGACAGATAAACTGCAGTAACCCACAGCAACCACAGACAGCGCCGGAACACATTACAATGTGCTTGTTATACTGTTTTATAATAAAGATACAATTTAGTTTGCTTATATTTTTCCTGGCTTACTACAAAGTTACAATGTACAGTCTGATCACTGGGGGACGGGAGACCGAGGAAACACCTCCTCCTCCTTCTACAAAGTTACCATGTACAGTGCCCTGAAAAAGTATTCATACCCCTTGAGATTTCCCACATTTTATCATGTTACAACCAAAAATGTAAATGTATTTTATTGGGATTTTATGTGATAGACCAACACAAAGTGTCACATAATTGTGAAGTGGAAGGAAAATGATAAATGATACAAATAAATATGTGAAAAGTGTGGGGGAGGGACATTTGTATGGCGCCCCCCGGAATCAATACTTTGTAGAACCCCCTTTCTCTACAAGTCTTTTTGGGGATGTCTCTACCAGCTTTGCACATCTAGAGAGGACATTTTTGTCCATTCTTCTTTGTAAAATATCTCAAGCTCTGTCAGATTGGATGGAGAGCGTCTGTGAACAGCAATTTTCAAGTCTTGCCACAGATTCTCAATGTGATTTAGGTCTGGACTGTGACTGGGCCATTCTAACACATGAATATGCTTTGATGTAAACCATTCCATTGTAGCTCTGGCTGGATGTTTCGGGTCGTTGTCCTGCTGGAAGGTGAACCTCCTCCCCAGTCTCAAGTCTTTTGTAGACTCTAACAGGTTTTCTTCTAAGATTGTCCTGTATTTGTCTCCATCCATCTTCCCATCAACTCTGACCAGCTTCCCTGTCCCTGCTGAAGAAAAGCATCCCCACCACATGATGCTGCCACCACCATGTTTCACGGTGGGGATGGTGTGTTCAGGGTGATGTGCAGTGTTAGTTTTCCCCACACATAGCGTTTGGCTTTTAGGCTAAAAAGTTGAATTTTGGTCTCATCTGACCAGAGGACCTTCTTCCACATGTTTGCTGTGTCCTCCACATGGCTTCTCACAAACTACAAACAGGACTTCTTATGACTTTCTTTCACCAATGTCTTTCTTCTTGTCACTCTTCCATAAAGGTCAGATTTGTGGCGAACACGACTAATAGTTGTCCTGTGGACAGATTCTCCCCCCTGAGCTGTGGATCTCTGCAGCTCCTCCAGAGTTACCATGGACCTCTTGGTTCTTCTCTGATGAATGCTCTCCTTGCCCGGCCGGTCAGTTTAGGTGGACGGCCATGTCTTGGTAGGTTTGCAGTTGTGCCATACTCTTTCCCTTTTCAGATGATGGATTGAACAGAGCTCTGTGAGATGTTCAAAGCTTGGGAGATTTTATTATAACCTAACCCTGCTTTATACTTCTCCACAACTTTATCCCTGACCTGTCTGGTGTGTTCCTCGGCCTTCATGATACTGTTTGCTCACTAAGGTTCTCTAACACACCTCTGAGGGCTTCACAGAACAGCTGTATTTATACTGAGATTAAATGACACACTGGTGGACTCTATTTACTAATTAGGTGACTTCTGAAGGCAATTGGTTCCACTAGATTTTAGTTAGGGGTATCAGAGTAAAGGGGGCTGAATACAAATGCCCCCCCCCCCACACTTTTCACATATTTATTTGTATCATTTATCATTTTCCTTCCACTTCACAAGTATAAGCCACTTTGTGTTGGTCTATCACATAAAATCCCAATAAAATACATTTACGTTTTTGGTTGTAACATGGCAAAATGTGGGGAATTTGAAAGGGTATGAATACTTTTTCTAGGTGCTGTACAATCTGATCACTGGGGGGAGGGGAGACTGAGGAAATGCTTCCTCCTGCCTGCAGAAGACGGATGACATCTCAGCCTGGGCAAAGTCACTGATTGGAACTCAATGATAAAAAGTGGAGCTTACTCTGAAATCTCATTCTCTTACTGTATATTGGGACATGTCAGGATTTTATTTTCGTAGATACAAAGTTACTGACAGGTCCTCTTTAACCCCCACCTGACTCATTTATATTTATTTACACGTAAATATTTTTTGTTTTAAGCATGCAGGAATGTAAACTTGCCAGTAGGTGTCAGTGTGAGATCACATTACACAATTCAGAATAACTGGAGTTTTATGCTGGATGTACATACCAGAAAAACAAAACAAAACAAAAAAAAAAAAAAAACAATATACTGTACATAACATTATATCTTTTTATTTATTTATTTTATTTATTTATTTATTTTAAAGCGCCGAATAAACGTTCACCATCTTTGGCAACTGTCAACTTCTACCATTTATGTCTATTGATTTTGCATTGGAGAATTTCATCTTCATATTCCCTCATATTTCTGAAGTTCTGTATCATTGTTCTGGGACTCCCAAGTGTCAGGGTGTCATTGTTCTGGATCCCCAAGTGTCAGGGTGTCATTGTTCTGGACCCCCAAGTGTCAGGGTGTCATTGTTCTGGACCCCCAAGTCTCAGGGTGTTATTGTTCTGGATCCCCAAGTGTCAGGGTGTCATTGTTCTGGACCCCCAAGTGTCAGGGTGTCATTGTTCTGGATCCCCAAATCTCAGGGTGTCATTGTTCTGGGACCCCCAAGTGTCAGTGTGTCGTTGTTCTGGGACCCCAAGTGTCAGTGTGTCATTGTTCTGGTCCCCCAAGTGTCTGTATGTCATTGTTCTGGGACCCCCAAGTGTCTGTATGTCGTTGTTCTGGGACCCCCAAGTGTCAGGGTGTAATTGTTCTGGACCCCCAAGTGTCAGGGTGTCATTATTCTGGACCCCCAAGTGTCAGGGTGTCATCGTTCTGGACCCCCAAGTGTCAGGGTGTCATTGTTCTGGACCCCCAAGTGTCAGTGTGCCATTGTTCTGGATCCCCAATAATCAGGGTATCATTGTTCTGGACCCCCAAGTGTCAGGGTGTCATTGTTCTGGATCCCCAAGTGTCAGTGTGTCATTGTTCTGGACCCCCAAGTGTCAGGGTGTCATTGTTCTGGACCCCCAAGTGTCAGTGTGTCATTGTTCTGGACCCCCAAGTGTCAGGGTGTCATTGTTCTGGACCCCCAAGTGTCAGGGTGTCATTGTTCTGGGACCCCCAAGTGTCAGGGTGTCATTTTTCTGGGACCCCCAAGTGTCAGGGTGTCTTTATTCTGGGACCCCCAAGTGTCAGGATATCATTGTTCTGGACCCCCAAGTGACATGGCGTCATTGTTCTGGATCTCCAAGTGTCAGGGTGTCATTATTCTGGACCCCCAAGTGTCAGGGTGTCATTGTTCTGGATCTCCAAGTGTCAGGGTGTCATTGTTCTGGACCCCCAAGTGTCAGTGTGTCATTGTTCTGGATCCCTAAGTGTCAGTGTGTCATTGTTCTGGACCCCCAAGTGTCAGGGTGTCATTGTTCTGGATCCCCAAGTGTCAGGGTGTCATTGTTTTGGACCCCCAACTGTCAGAGTGTCAATATTCTGGGGACCCAAAGGGGCAGTGTGTCATTGTTCTGGATTCCCAAGTGTCAGGGTGTCATTGTTCTGGATCCTCAAACATCAGGGTGTCATTGTTCTGGATCCCCAAGTGTCAGGGTGTCATTGTTCTGGGACCCCCAAGTATCAGTGTGTCGTTGTTCTGGATCCCCAAGTGTCAGTGTGTCATTGTTCTGGACCCCAAAGTGTCAGTGTGTCATTGTTCTGGACCCCCAAGTGTCAAGGTGTCATTGTTCTGGGACCCCCCGAGTGTCAGGGTGTCATTATTCTGGTTTCCCAAGTGTCAAGGTGTCATTGTTCTGGGACCCCCCTGAGTGTCAGTGTGTCATTGTTCTGGATCCCCAAGTGTCAGTGTGTCATTGTTCTGGATCCCCAGGTGTCAGTGTGTCATTGTTCTGGGACCCCCAAGTGTTGTGTCAGTATGTCATTGCATTGTTCTGAATCCCCAAGCTTCAGGATGTCATTGTTCTAGATCCCCCAAGTGTCAGGGTGTCATTGTTCTGGGACCCCCAAGTGTCAGGGTGTCATTATTCTGGTTTCCCAAGTGTCAGGGTGTCATTGTTCTGGGACCCCGAAGTGTCAGGATGTTATTGTTCTGGGACCCCCAAGTATCAGGATGTCATATTTCTGGGACCCCCAAGTGTCAGGGTGTCATTGTTTTGGGACCCCCAAGTGTCAGGATGTCATTGTTCTAGATCCCCCAAGTGTCAGTGTGTCATTGTTCTGGGACCCCCAAGTGTCAGTGTGTCATTGTTCTGGACCCCCAAGTGTCAGGGTGTCATTGTTCTGGGACCCCCAAGTGTCAGGGCGTCATTGTTCTGGGACCCCCCCAGTGTCAGTGTGTCATTGTTCTGGGACCCCCAAAGTGTCAGGGTGTAATTGTTCTGGACCCTCAAGTGTCAAGGTGTCATTGTTCTGGGACCCCCAAGTGTCAGTGTGTCATTGTTCTAGATCCCCCAAGTGTCAGGGTGTAATTGTTCTGGACCCTCAAGTGTCAAGGTGTCATTGTTCTGGGACCCCCCAAGTGTCAGGGTGTAATTGTTCTGGACACCCAAGTGTCAGTGTGTCATTGTTCTAGATCCCCCAAGTGTCAGTGTGTCATTGTTCTGGACCCCCAAGTGTCTAGGTGTCATTGTTCTGGACCCCCCAAGTGTCAGGGTGTCATTGTTGTGGGACCCCAAGTGTCAGGGTGTCATTGTTCTGGGACCCCCAAGTGTCAGTGTGTCATTGTTCTGGACCCCCAAGTGTCAAGGTGTCATTGTTCTGGACCCCCAAGTGTCAGGGTGTCATTGTTCTGGACCCCCAAGTGTCAGTGTGTCATTGTTCTGGACCCCCAAGTGTCAAGGTGTCATTGTTCTGGACCCCCAAGTGTCAGGGTGTCATTGTTCTGGGACCCCCAAGTGTCAGTGTGTCATTGTTCTGGACCCCCAAGTGTCAAGGTGTCATTGTTCTGGACCCCCAAGTGTCAGGGTGTCATTGTTCTGGGACTCCCAAGTGTCAGGGTGTCATTGTTCTGGGACTCCTAAGTGTCAGGATGTCATTGTTCTGGGACCCCCAAGTGTCAGGGTGTCATTGTTCTGGGACCCCCAAGTGTCAGGGTGTCATTGTTCTGGGACCCCCAAGTGTCAGGGTGTCATTGTTCTGGGACCCCCAAGTGTCAGGATGTCATTGTTCTGGGACCCCCAAGTGTCAGGGTGTCATTGTTCTGGGACCCCCAAGTGTCAGTGTGTCATTGTTCTGGGACCCCAAATGTGTCAGGGTGTCATTGTTCTAGATCCCCAAGTGTCAGTGTGTCATTGTTCTGGGACCCCAAATGTGTCAGGGTGTCATTGTTATGGGATAGGATGAAATTCCCATGATTCCGATGGGTTGGTATTTTGCAGAGCGGACGGATTTCTGGCCTCCCGTCACCCCAGACTGGGAGAAACTGAAAGAAAAAAATTCATCTTCTATATTTACAGGCTGACCTCACTGCCAGGAAGAAGATTAACCCCCCGTGTGCCGGGACCTACAATCTGCTGATTGGCTGATTCTGGAAGGGGGATGTGAGGGAGAATATTCGGAGGTGTGACATCATTAGATAAAAAGGAATCAAAGACTGTCAGGAGGGGGAGGGGCAGCAGGCTGACTAAGCAAGGTGGGGGGGAGGGGAGGGGGGGACCATATTTATAAACAGAACCCAAGAAGAGAAGTAGTACTGTGCAGAGTCCATACATACAGAATGAGAAAAGATACCGAGAATTACACCCGACATACAGGACAAGAGAAGTAGTACTGTGCAGAGTCCATACATACAGAATAAGAACAGATACTGAGAATTACACCCGACATACAGGACAAGAGAAGTAGTACTGTGCAGAGTCCATATATACAGAATAAGAACAGATACTGAGAATTACACCCGACATACAGGACAAGAGAAGTAGTACTGTGCAGAGTCCATACATACAGAATAAGAACAGATACTGAGAATTACACCCGACATACAGGACAAGAGAAGTAGTACTGTGCAGAGTCCATACATACAGAATAAGAACAGATACCGAGAATTACACCCGACATACAGGACAAGAGAAGTAGTACTGTGCAGAGTCCATACATACAGAATAAGAACAGATACTGAGAATTACACCCGACATACAGCACAAGAGAAGTAGTACTGTGCAGAGTCCATACATACAGAATAAGAACAGATACCGAGAATTACATCCGACATACAGGACAAGAGAAGTAGTACTGTGCAGAGTCCATACATACAGAATAAGATTAAATATGGTGAAATGTTCCCGGTGATGTCACCATATTCTGGTCTCTGTGTCATTTCTCCTAAACTTTGCACAGAGCTCCTCCATGTTTGGTTTGCCTCCCTTAATATTTACATAGAATTTTCACTCTCCGATTCCAAATTATAATTGGAATGTGGGGTAAAATGAGATATTGCTGGGGGTGTAATATCCTCTCCAACCATATTTTTTAATATTATAATCGCCAACTTTCCGGTGGTACCTTTGCTAGAAGTAAATATTCGAATTTTGTCCTTATTTTTGCTTTAAAATTTGATCTTATTGATAGAAATAAAATACTATAAGAGATAAATAAATGCTATAAATAAAAATAAAATAACAAATAAATCGTATAAATAAAAAAAATAATATAATTGTAAATAAATTGTATAAATAGAAATAAATCTTATAAATCATATACTGTAAATACTATAAATAAAAATATAAATGTTATAAATAAAAATAAATAAATAATATACTGTAAATACTATAAATAAAAATAATATAAATAAATAATATTCTGTAAATACTATCAATAAAAATAATATAAATACATAATATAAATAATATACTCTGAGTAAAAATAATATAAGTAAATAGTATAAATAAATAATATACAGTATCTCACAAAAGTAAGTACACCCCTCAGTCACATTTGTGTAAATCTTTTCTTCTATCTATGTGACAACACTGAGGAAATGACACTTGTCTACAATGTAAAGTAGTGAGTGTACAGCTTGTATAACAGTGTAAATTTGCTGTCCCCTCAAAATAACTCAACACACAGCCATTAATGTCTAAACCGCTGGCAACAAAAGTCAGTACACCCTTAAGTGAAAATGTCCAAATTGGGCCCACAGTGTCAATATTTTGACACTGTGGGCCCAATATTTACTTTCCATCACTGCCTTAACCCTCTTGGGCATGGAGGACACCAGAGCTTCACAGGTTGTCACTGGAGTCCTCTTCCCCTCCTCCATGACGACATCACAGAGCTGGTGGATGTTAGAGACCTTGCGCTCCTCCACCTTCCGTTTGAGGATGCCCCACAGATGATTAGGGTTTAGGTCTGGAGACATGCTTGGCCAGTCCATCACCTTTACCCTCAGCTTCTTTAGCAAGGCAGTGGTTGTCTTGGAGGTGTGTTGGGGGTTGTTATCATGTTGGAATACTACCCTGTGGCCCAGTCTCTGAAGGGAGGGGATCATGCTCTGCTTCAGTATCTCACAGTACATGTTGGCATTCATGGTTCCCTCAATGAACTGTAGTTCCCCAGTGCCGGCAGCACTCATGCAGCCCCAGACCATGACATTCCCACCACCATGCTTGACTGTAGACAAGACACACTTGTCTTTGTACTCCTCGCCTGGTTGCCGCCACACACGCTTGTCACCATCTGAACCAAATACGTTTATCTTGGTCTCATCAGACCACAGGACATGGTTCCAGTAATCCATGTCCTTAGTCTGCTTGTCTTCAGCAAACTGTTTGTTGGTCTTCCTGTACATCAAGGCTTCCTTCTGGGACGACAGCCATGCAGACCAATTTGATGCAGTGTGCGGCGTATGGTCTGAGCACTGACAGGCTGACCCCCCACCCCTTCAACCTCTGCAGCAATGCTGGCAGCACTCATATGTCTATTTCCCAAAGACAACCTCTGGATATGACGCTGAGCACGTGACCTCAACTTCTTTGGTGGACCATGACGAGGCCTGTTCTGAGTGGAACCTGTCCTGTTATACCGCTGTATGGTCTTGGCCATCATGCTATAGCTCAGTTTCAGGGTCTTGGCAATCTTCTTATATAGCCTAGGTCATCTTTAGGTAGAGCAACAATTCTTTTTTTCAGATCCTCAGAGAGTTCTTTGCCATGAGGTGCCATGTTGAACTTCCAGTGACCAGTATGAGAGAGTGAGAGCGATAACACCAAATTTAACACACCTGCTCCCCATTCACACCTGAGACCTTGTAACACTAACGAGTGACATGACACCGGGGAGGGAAAAATGGCTAATTGGGCCTAGTTTGGACATTTTCATTTAGGGGTGTACTGACTTTTGTTGCCAGCGGTTTAGACATTAATGGCTGTGTGTTGAGTTATTTTGAGGGGACAGCAAATTTACACTGTTATACAAGCTGTACACTCACTACTTTACATTGTAGACAAGTGTCATTTCTTCAGTGTTGTCACATGAAAAGATAGAAGAAAATATTCATAAAAATGTGAGGGGTGTACTCACTTTTGTGAGATACTGTAATTAGAAATAAATAATACTCTACATACTATAAATAAAACAAATACATTTTATAAATACAAATACATTTTATAAATAATATACTGTAAATATTATAAATAAAAATAATATAATTGTTATAAATAAAAATAAATAATATACTGTAAATACTATAAGTAAAAATAATATGAATAAATAATATACTGTAGATACTATAAATAAGAATAATATAAATAAATAATATACTGTAAATACTATAAGTAAAAATAATATAAATAAATAATATACTGTAAATACTATAAGTAAAAATAATATAAATATATAATATACTGCAAATACTATAAATGAAATTTTTATAAATAAATAAAATTTAAAAGAAATAAAGGCCCCTTTTCCACGGACGCTCTGATCGGGTCCTCCTGTCTGTTTTTCAGGCGGGCCCGATCCGAAACCTCCATTCTCCTCTATGGAGCGATGTGTGTAAAGGGATAAGCGTTACCTCTCCGTCTGGGGGGATTGGAGAGAGTCAGATGTAAACGGACAGCCAGACCGTTTACATCTGACTGCCCATAGAGGAGAGCAATCTGTGTCGGCTTTGCATAAGCGGAGTGGACACAGACCTATCATCCGCCTGCTCAATCGGGATCAGCGGATAGATCCGCTGCAAAGCAAGTAGATAGCAGCTGTCCCACGTGAAAGGGGCCTAATACTAATAAAACTGACTGAGGGGGTTTCATGATGGTATGGTTTTTGTTCTATTAGATCCTTTTTTATATTTTTTTTACACATTGTGACCTTTTAAATATATTTAAAGAATTTTGATAATTCTGTGTTAACCATTTCCTTCCTCATTTTCATTATGGTATAAGAAGGTTTCAGTATTTCTATGTATCTCATATGGACTGAGCTAAAGGTGAATTCCACCTTTTGCAAAAAAAATAATAAATGCGCCACCATTATTATAAAAAAAAAAAAAAAAAAAAAAAAAAAAAGGAAGAAAAATGCATGTATTATATTTTTATATTGTAGCCTATAAAGCTTTGCCAGCACAAATCAGTAGCCTACATGTGCTGAGCTCAGGCCCCTGCTGTCTATTCCTCCAGCCCAGGTTTGTGCCAAGGCACGGACCCTTGGTGATGGAGCTTGAGGAAGTTTTAATGGACTTCAAGTGAAGTGACATCAATATACTTGCGCTGTTCCAATTGAAGAACTACAAGTCCCTTGGCTGTGGTGGCAGATGGCACTTTTAGTCTTTTCATTGATACGTCCAGGTGGAGCCATACCAAATTTAAAAAAAATACACAGGGCGCTCCAGGAAGAAGAACCCCTGGATTCATGTTGAATGAATGAATGAATGACTTGTATAGCGCTGCAAATGCGAACTGAATCGCCTCAAGGCCTTGGTCCGTTCTGTGTGGTCCAGCTTGTTAGAAGAGGTAGGTCTTGAGTTTTTTCCTGAAGGCCTGATGCTTTTCTTCCATATGGATATTAGTCGGTAGAGTGTTCCATAGCCAAGGTCCTTGGACTGCAAATCTTTGTTCTCCCTTCAATTTGTTGACCAAGGGGAGGTCAAACTACCCGTCCATAATACGAAAACAGCAGAGAAATGCGTGTTGCCAATTATGGTGTATCTAAAGATGGGTCAGAGCCATCATGTTTGGTGAGTAGATCTAGTCCAAAAGAGAGAACGTCTTGAGAGGTGAACACAGAGTGAAGATTTTTTTTTGTTGACAAGGCACAAGCTCGTCTTTCTCAGAAGAAAAAATGAAAAAAAGCTCTATTAGTTGCCAAACATGATTCCAACCCATCCCTAAAAACACCATAATTCGAAGCACGCCTCCCCCAAAGCATGTCTTACCAATGGGTATTTTGCCCTCCCCTTAATCAATAAGTATACTACCCACCTGGGAGCCCCACAGAAGATCCAGGGTCAGGAACCCCAGAGGCATCATGAGCCACCAGCTTCAAGCTCCATGGTGACAGGGGTTTTCTCCACCTGCACCAACATAGGTTTGCGCGTCATACTCACCAGATGCAAGGTAAACAATTTTCTCCATGTCTGCCTAATCTTTCTCGAGTCCACCACTATCCACTTGAAGACCAGGCCTTTTCTGGCACTTTTTGTTGACACGTAAAAATCAGTATTTTTTTGATCCAGGATCGGAAACCCCAGAGGCATCATGAGCCACCAGCTTCAAGCTCCATGAGGACAGGGGTTTTCTCCACCTGCACCAACATAGGTTTGCACGTCATACTCACCAGATGCAAGGTAAATATTTTCTCCATGTCTACCTAATCTTTCTCGAGTCCACCACTATCCCCTTGAAGACCAGGTCTTTTCTGGAACTTTTGTTGACAAGTAAATATCAGTATTTTTTTGCTAGAACCCCCAAACATTATATATAACTAATGGGGCTGCACTGATAATCATTGCACAGATTATCTGTGTGCATGTCCCCAATGAGGAAAGCCGCTTATCGGCTCTCCTCTTCTCGTGTGCCGTCAGCATGAGTAGAGGAATGCCGATAACCTGCACTTCCTATTTACACTGTGATCAGCTGTGATTGGACACAGCTGATCACATGGTAAAGAGCCCACATTATAGGCTCCTTTCTGTTATGGGTGATGCGGTGTGTCCACCATGGATCGGTGCGCACGAGCGGCCCATTCTGAAGGACATCATGTGACATCCATCCAAAACAATAAAGCCACCGTCCATCCGTCAATCTGCTATAGGCCGGGGGGAAGTGGTTAAAAAAAAATTATTGTACTTCCACCCTAGACCAGAAGCTCTGCCAGGACATTACTCTGGTCCTCCTAGATCAGATGTGAGAGAGGATATGGTCTCTCCTTACCTCTGTGACCAGCCATGCCAACCGCCAGATCATTTCCCAGGCTCGCCAGTGAGAACAGTAAGCCCGAGAAACACCGGTGAGCAGCGGTAGGGTGGACGACCCCTCCCGCTGCTTCTAAAAAGCAATTCAGTGGCTACTTCAAAGACACAATGTATATACAGTGCCTTGAAAAAGTATTCATACCCCTTGAAATTTCCCACATTTTGTCATATTACAACCAAAAAAGCAAATGTATTTTATTGGGATTTTATGTGATAGACCAACACAAAGTGGCACATAATTGTGAAGTGGAAGGAAAATGATAAATGATACAAATAAATATGTGAAAAGTGTGGGGAGCATTTGTATGGTGGCCCCCTGAGTCAATACTTTGTAGAACCCCCTTTCTCTGCAATTACAGCTGCAAGTCTTTTTGGGGATGTCTCTACCAGCTTTGCACATCTAGAGAGGGACATTTTTGTCCATTCTTCTTTGCAAAATATCTCAAGCTCTGTCAGATTGGATGGAGAGCGTCTGTGAACAGCAATTTTCAAGTCTTGCCACAGATTCTCAATGTGATTTAGGTCTGGACTGTGACGGGGCCATTCTAACACATGAATATGCTTTTATCTAAACCAGGGATCTCCAAACTACAGCCCTCTAGCTGTTACGGAACTACACGTCCCGTGAGGCATTGTAAAACTCATTCACAGACATGACTAGGCATGATGGGAATTGTAGTTCTCGAACAACTGGAGGGCCATAGTTTGGAGACCCCTGATCTAAACCATTGCATTGTAGCTCTGGCTGTATGTTTCGGGTCGTTGTCCTGCTGGAAGGTGAACCTCCGCCCCAGTCTCAAGTCTTTTGCAGACTCTAACAGGTTTTCCTCTAAGATTGCTCTGTATTTGGCTCCATCCATCTTCCCATCATATCTGACCATCTTCCCTGTCCCCGCTGAAGAAAAGCATCACCACAACTTGATGCTGCCACCACCATGTTTCACGGTGGGGATGGTGTGTTCAGGGTGATGTGCAGTGTTCATTTTCCGCCACACAAAGCGTTTTGCTTTTAGGCCAAAACGTTGAATTTTGGTCTTATCTGACCAGATCACCTTCTTCCACATGTTTGCTGTGTCCCCCACATGGCTTCTCACAAACTGCAAAAAGGACTTCTTATGGCTTTCTTTCACCAATGTCTTACTTCTTGTCACTCTTCCATAAAGGGCAGATTTGTGGAGAACACAACTAATAGTTGTCTTGTGGTCAGATTCTCCCACCTGAGCTGTGGATCTTTGCAGCTCCTCCAGAGTTACCATGGACCTCTTGGCTGCTTCTCTGATGAATGCTCTCCTTGCCTGACCGGTCAGTTTAGGGGGGCGGCCATGACTTGTTAGGTTTGCAGTTGTGCCATACTCTTTCCATTTTCGGATGATGGATTGAACAAAGCTCTGTGAGATGTTCAAAGCTTGGGAGATTTTTTTATAACCTAACCCTGCTTTATACTTCTCCATAACTTTATCCCTGACCTGTCTGGTGTGTTCCTTGGCCTTCATGATGCTGTTTGTTCACTAAGGTTCTCTAAAAAACCTCTGAGGGCTTCACAGAACAGCTGTATTTATACTGAGATTACACAGGTGGACTCTATTTACGAATTAGGTGACTTCTGAAGGCAATTGGTTCCACTAGATTTTAGTTAGGGGTATCAGAGCAAAGTGGGCTGAATACAAATGCCCCCCCCACACACACACACACACTTTTCACATATTTATTTGTAAAAAAAATTGAAAACCATTTATCATTTTCATTCCACTTCACAACGATGTGCCACTTTGTGTTGGTCTATCACATAAAATCCCATTTATGTTTTTGGTTGTAACATGACAAAATGTGGAACATGTCAAGGGGTATGAATACTTTTCCAGGGCACTGTATACGTATTGTGGTCTTGAAGTAGCTATACCACAACACTATAAGGACTCTCCTGCCTCGTTTTTTTTTTTTTTCTAGTAGACACTTCAAGCTACCATTCAGGTTTTAATTTTGCTTTTTCAGACTGAACCCTCGGACCTCAGAGGGCTGCTACCATCTAAATCCCTACCCCTAGATTCAGCAAGGGGATGGAGGGGTGTAGCATGTAAAATATGAGTGTAACATGAAACATGGTCAGAAAAGTTGACTTAGCCTTAGGGTTGATTCTATCAAAAATATCCCTATACCACGGAATGATAGGCATAGGATGCAATTGAGTTACACATTGTACAAATAAATTTTAACAGGATGTGGTGTCCAGACCTCCTTATGACCAACCAGCAGTCACTTAGAAGAAGTTTTGGATAGAAGGTGATAGATGAAAAGGGCAGTAAGCAGCCACTTTGGCTCTAAAAAAATACACCACCACATGGCTCCATGGCAAAGGAAAAAGAGAAAAAGACTTGATGGCTGAGCCCAAGCCAGGCCTTCCTGGCCTTATGGTGTACATTGGTGTCTACATTCTGTTGGCTCCAACCCCCCCCCCCCCCCCGGCCATGTTGACTTTGAGATTATCCAGCTTGATTCACACAACGAAAACAGCGAGTGGTCGAACAATAGCCCCTCCGAGGTGTTAAACGTCCACGCTTATGTGGCCAAGCAAATCACAATAAGGGCAGGATTGTGTTGTTTCAGCCGCCATCTGCCCGATCTACGGACACGCCAAGCCCTGACGTCATGCCAGCCACCAACTGCTAGAGAGATGGGCCTGCCAGGTTGGCATAAACTACTACATCACTTCGCCACATTTGGTGACCACGGAGGAAATACTGGACCTCACAAGCAAAGAAATGATTGTCGGAGAGATTGCAAGAGACAAAAGATGATACTTCGATCTCATCGGTTATGTTTCAGAGTAGAAATAGTTGTATCCCTTACACCCTTGTTAAGATGTTTTCTAAAGCATACAGCAGCTTTTCCAGAGAGTATAAAGAGGTTGTGATACTTTATATTGGTGAAATCTGTAGTGGTCGTTTCCTCAAAATGGATCTCCAGGACATAGAAAGTCATTAATATCACTTAATAGTTTGCTAGTGGGACCCTACCTAGAGCTGCTTCTCATCTTATAACATAACGTCCCAAACTATTACCCGCCAAACTTCACATATCTCAGATATTCCTTAGCACAGGGGTGCCCAACCGCTGGCCCGCACGAGGCCTGTGGAGCCTTGTGATGTGGCCGGCGACCCTCCTGCTCTGGGATGGCAGGTTGTCAAGCCCAGATTGGTAGTGTGGGGTGTACTGAGGTAAGCAGAGATGGAAATACAGTTTAGGGTGCACAGGTGAGCAAGGAGGGGATGTGTAGAGGTAAGGAAGGTGGGTGCAAAGATAAGCAGAGGAGGCAGGTAGAGTTAAAGAGGAGGGGGATGGGAGTGGAGAGGATGGGGAGGTTTGGGGTGCAGAGGTTAGCAGGGGTTTTAGGATGCAAAGGTGTATGGACACGGTGGATGAAGATGTAGGTCACGTGTAGAGCAGCCCATTCCTTTCAATGGGCTGCTCTATGCGCTACAAATGCAGAAACCCTTTTTCAAAATCACACAGGACCAAGGCACATGTCAGCAGATGCGTGAGGGTGTCATTAACAATTAATGGCACTGCTGTGTATCTGCTAAAGGGCAGCACATTTCTCTGGTGTCAGGAAAGCGATTTTGTATGCGTTCTCGACAAATGTGAACGCAGGCTAAATGTCTGTTACATTGGTGGTCAGTGTACGTCTTCTCATTACATTGGTGCTTGGTGTAGAATCCTTTCATTCCCACTAGTGGCCAGTGTGAATGTCCCCCGTACATTGGTGGTCAGTGTAAATCCCTCCTTATATTGGTGCTTACTGTGAATGCTTCTATTACATTAATGGTCAGAGTAAATCCCCATTACATTAGTGATCAGTGTAAATCCCTCCTTACATTGGTGGTTACTGTGAATGCTTCTATTACATTAATGGTCAGTGTAAATCAGCATTACATTAGCGGTCAGTGTAAACCCCTATTACACTGGTGGCCAGTGATGAAACTCCTCTTTATATTGGTAGTCGGTAAAAAAAAAAAAATCAGCATTGCCATTGATCACACCCTCCCCTCCCCCCAGCACTGCCACTGATCCCAGGAGTTTTCTGTCTATTAATGGGTCCCCTCACCTCCCCTAGTCCATGGTGTGCAGGCAGTGAGGAGATGATATGCTGTAACCTTTAGCAACCAATCAGTAATGATGTGCAGTAACCTCTAGCAACCAATCAGTGAGCAGTATTGATGCATAGCAATCTCTAGCAACCAATCAACAAGCAGAAATCATGTGCTGTAACTTCTAACAACTAATCAGTGAGCCGTAATGTGTGCTGTAACCTCTAGCAACCAGTCAGTGAGCGGTAATGATACACTGTAATCTCTGGCAACCAATCACAATCACTGCCTGATCTCATTCAGTAAACAGATTTTGAGTCTGGGCAGATAGGAAGGATCAGATAGCCCATAGAGTAGAGCTGGCATATGCAGAGTGGACACGGACCTGTCATCTGCCCACTCCGCTCATTGTCGCTTAAGTGGCCCTCATTCTTCCAAAGGGTGGGTACCCCTGCCTTAACATTTGTATGCTATAAAGCCAAAGGTTTGTGGTCCATCACCCCTTTCTCAGCGTTTTAAAACCATCAACTTGAAGTTTCCCCAGCCATCTTTATGGTTATACCAGCCTCCAGTCTTCTAGGAAGACTTTACACAAAATCTTGGAGTATGTGGGAATTTGTGCCGATTCAGAACACTCATGGGGTCAGGCAAATTGAGGCAAGAATCCCTCTTTCACAATCTGTGATCCATTATTTCATCTCAAAGGTGTTCAGTTCAGTAGGGGTGAGACCAGGGCTACGTGCTGGACGCTCAAGTTCCTCCTCACAAAACTGGTCTCTAGGGAGCTGCCTTTGTGGATTTTTTTTTTTTGGGGGGGGGGGGGGGGGGGACGGTCATGCTGGAACAGTTAGAAGAGCACAAAGTTTGATGCGTACAATTGTCCAAAATATCTTAGTAAGCTAATGTATCAGTGTAAAGGCCTAAACGTCATAATTTTGAGAATTGGGGCCGGTCTACGTACTTCTGGCCATATCTTATACATAGACTACATATATTTTCTTTTTTTTTAATGTGTAACCTATAATTTTCTAAAGTGGAAGATGTTGTTATACATTGAATGTGTCAGAAACATACACACTGTACACATAGCTCAGCCTTTCTTAATTTGGGTTCCATGGAACCCTGGGGTTTCTCCAGTGTTTACTAGGGGTTCCTTGAACAATGGTCACTGTTTCAGTGGTATTTATTGAGGGTTTTATAACATAAAAAAAACTAATGTACAATGTGTAAAGAGGTAAGGTGGATCACAAGGCATACCGGTGCATACTAAATTTCCAATACAGGGAACATGTCTAATATTGTGTCAAAAAAATATTACGGGTACCCCGAGAGTATAGGAATGGACAGCAAGGTCCAAAATTCAACCCTGTACCACTGAAAAGGAGTAGAGTGTGTGTATCAGACAGCATTGGGCCTCTGGTGAGGGGCAGCAGGTACATGCCCCCCACAAGGCCCTGCACGAGGGAGCTAAGAGAGTCTAGGGAGGAAAAAGAAGAAAGAAGAGGGGAGGAAAAAGAAGAAAGAAGAGGGGAGAAAAAAGAAGAAAGAAGAGGGGAGGAAAAAGAAGAAAGAAGAAGGGAGGAAAAAAGAAGAAAGAAGAAAGAAGAGGGGAGGAAAAAAGAAGAAAGAAGAAAGAAGAGGGGAGGAAAAAAGAAGAAAGAAGAGGGGAGAAGAGGGGAGAAAGAAGAGGGGAGAAGAGGGGAGAAAGAAGAGGGGAGAAGAGGGGAGAAAGAAGAGGGGAGAAGAGGGGAGAGAGAAAGAAGAGGGAGAAGAGGGGAGAAAGAAGAGGGGAGAAGAGGGGAGAAAGAAGAGGGGAGAAAGAAGAAAGAAGAGGGGAGAAAAAAGAAGAAAGAAGAAAGAAGAGGGGAGAAAAAAGAAGAAAGAAGAAAGAAGAGGGGAGAAAAAAGAAGAAAGAAGAAAGAAGAGGGGAGGAAAAAAGAAGAAAGAAGAAAGAAGAGGGGAGAAAAAAGAAGAAAGAAGAAAGAAGAGGGGAGGAAAAAAGAAGAAAGAAGAAAGAAGAGGGGAGAAAAAAGAAGAAAGAAGAAAGAAGAGGGGAGGAAAAAAGAAGAAAGAAGAAAGAAGAGGGGAGGAAAAAAGAAGAAAGAAGAGGGGAGAAGAGGGGAGAAAGAAGAGGGGAGAAGAGGGGAGAAGAGGGGAGAAAGAAGAGGGGAGAAGAGGGGAGAAAGAAGAGGGGAGAAGAGGGGAGAAAGAAGAGGGGAGAAGAGGGGAGAAAGAAGAGGGGAGAAGAGGGGAGAAAGAAGAGGGGAGAAGAGGGGAGAAAGAAGAGGGAGAAGAGGGGAGAAAGAAGAGGGGAGAAGAGGGGAGAAAGAAGAGGGGAGAAGAGGGGAGAAAGAAGAGGGGAGAAGAGGGGAGAAAGAAGAGGGGAGAAGAGGGGAGAAAGAAGAGGGGAGAAAGAAGAAAGAAGAGGGGAGAAAGAAGAAAGAAGAGGGGAGAAAGAAGAAAGAAGAGGGGAGAAAGAAGAAAGAAGAGGGGAGAAAGAAGAAAGAAGAGGGGAGAAAGAAGAAAGAAGAGGGAGAAAGAAGAAAGAAGAGGGGAGAAAAAAGAAAGAAGAGGGGAGAAAAAAGAAAGAAGAGGGGAGAAAGAAGAGGGGAGAAAAAGAAGAAGAAGAAAGAAGAGGGGAGAAAAAAGAAGAAAGAAGAAAGAAGAGGGAGGAAAAAGAAGAAAGAAGAAAGAAGAGGGGAGGAAAAAGAAGAAAGAAGAAAGAAGAGGGGAGGAAAAAAGAAGAAAGAAGAAAGAAGAGGGGAGGAAAAAAGAAGAAAGAAGAAGAAGAGGGGAGAAAAAAGAAGAAAGAAGAGGGGAGAAGAGGGGAGAAGAGAGGAGAGGGGAGAAAGAGAGGGAGAAGAGGGGAGAAAGAAGAGGGGAGAAGAGGGGAGAAAGAAGAGGGGAGAAGAGGGGAGAAAGAGAGGGGAGAAGAGGGGAGAAGAGGGAGAAGAGGGAGAAAGAAGAGGGGAAGAGGGGAGAAGAGGGGAGAAAGAGAAAGAAGAGGGGAGAAGAGAGAAAGAAGAGGGGAGAAAGAAGAAAGAAG
>NC_133336.1:223841544-223883311 GCF_042186555.1 Aquarana catesbeiana
AGTATGCACACCCTTTAACGAATACTTTGTTGAAGCACCTTTTGATTTTATTACAGCACTCAGTCTTTTGGGTAAGAGTCCATCAGGATGGCACATCTTGACTTTTGACTCTTCTTTGCAAAAACACTCCAAATCTGTCAGTCGATTGTGAGGGCATCTCCTGTGCACAGCCCTGCTCAGATCACCCCACAGATTTTCAATGGGATTCAGGTCTGGGCTCTGGCTGGGCCGTTGTAAAGCTCTTCTTCTGGTGAAGCCACTCCTTTGTTGATTTGGATGTTTTCTTTGGGTCGTTGTCATGCTGAAAGATGAATTTCCTCTTCATGTTCAGCTTTCTAGCAGAAGCCTGAAGGTTTTGTGCTAATATTGACTGGTATTTGGAACGGTTCATAATTCCCTCTACCTTGACTAAGGCCCCTGTACCAGCTGAAGAAAAAAACAGACCCAAAGCACGATGCCACCACCACCATGCTTCATGGTGGGTATGGTGTTCTTTTGGTGATGTGCAGTGTTGTTTTCGTGCCAAACATATCTTTTGGAATTACGGCAAAAAAGTTCAAACTTGGCTTCATTAAACCAGAACACATTTTCCCACATGCTTTTGGGAGATTTTAGATGTGTTTTTGGATGTTTTCAAAGGCTTCCGTCTTTGCACTCTAGCCCAGACATATGAAGAATATGGGAGATTGTTGTCACTCTTGTGCCATATTTTTTCCACTTGATGATGACTGTCTTCACTGTGTTCCATGATATATCTTACACTTTGGAAATTCTTTTGTACCCTTCTTCTGACTGAAACCTTTTAACAATGAGATCCCTCTGATGCTTTGGAAGCTCTCTGCGGACCATGGCTTTTGCAGTAGGATGCGACTAAGAAAATGTCAGGAAAGACCTACTAGAACAGCTGAACTTTATTTGGGGTTAATCCGAGGCACATATTTTCC
Organism: Aquarana catesbeiana; assembly: GCF_042186555.1. NCBI lineage: Eukaryota > Metazoa > Chordata > Amphibia > Anura > Ranidae > Aquarana > Aquarana catesbeiana. The sequence continues at coordinate 223,842,489 of NC_133336.1, forward strand.
CACATGCTTTTAGGAGGCTTCAGGTCTGTTTTTGCTAAATTTGGTTGTTTTCTTTCGTAAGAAAAGGCTTCCCATCCTGCCAATCTACCCCATAGCCCAGACTTATGAAGAACATGGGAGATTGTTGACACCACACAGCCAGTACTTGCCAGATATTCCTGCAGCTCCTTTAATGTTGCTGTAGGCCTCTTGGCAGCCTCCCTGACCAGTTTTCTTCTCGTCTTTTCATCAATTTTGGAAGGACGTCCAGTTCTCGGTGATGTCACTGTTGTGCCATATTTTCTCCACTTGCTAAGGGCTGTCTTGACTGTCTTCCATGGGACATCTAATGCCTTGGAAATTCTTTTGTACCCTTCTCCTGACTGATCTCTTTTTAACAATGAGATCCCTCTGATGCTTTGGAAGCTCTCTGAGGACCATGGCTTTTGCGGTAGGATGCGACTAGGAAAATGTCAGGAAAGACCTACTAGAACAGCTGAACTTTATTTGGGGTTAATCAGAGGCACTTTACATGATGGGAGGTGTGTACTGACTCGAGTTTAAATGCGATTGCTTAATTCTGAACACAGCTACATCCCCAGTTATAAAAAAAGGGGGGCACACTTATGCAACCACATTGTACAGTTTATAGGTCACAGTAAAAAGGTGGAAAAAGTTCTGAAAGTATTTATCTTTGTTTCGTTTCTTTTCTAGCCACAGAAATCTGATATTTTAACAAGGGTGTGTAGACTTTTTATATCCACAGTAAGTATTCACTGACACCACAGGTAAAATGGTTGAGAAAGGCTGACACAGGGTATAGTGATTAGCCCTTTATAATAAATCTTCTAATTCTGAGATAGTTCCATGGAACCCTACGGTTGTGCTCCAGAGGTTGCTAGGGGTTCCTAGAACAACGGTCAATTTCTGCCTCTCAAATAATCAATCACTAGCACCACTCTATTCAAAGGGTTGAGAAAGGCGGACATAGGCTTTAGTGATCAGCTCTTTAGGGTGGATCTTCAAATTCAAAATGGTTCCCAAGGATTCCTAAAGAGGTTGCTAGGGGTTCCTTGAACAATGGTCAATTTCTACCTCTTAAATAAGAGATCGCCAAAACCACTTGGCTAAAAGGATGAGAAAGACTGACATAGGGTATAGTGAGCAGCAGATCTTTATAGTGGATCTTCTAATTCCAAGATGGTTCCCTAGGGTTCCTCCAGAGGTTGACATAGAAGATTCACCATAAAGAGGTGATCACCTAATTCAGAGATGGTAGCATTACATATATACTGTATACACATCATTGGTGAAATCTTGTGAGTCTAGGGATCACTCCTACACTGATAACCTAAACAATCCTCAGAATGTCTCATAAACTATATATATATATATATATATATATATATATATATATATATATATATATATATATATAATATATGTGTGTGTGTATATCTAATATGTGTATATATGTGTGTGTGTATAATATATATATATATATATATATATATATATATGTGTATGTATGTGTGTGTGTATATATATAACACACACATATATATCTATCTATCACACACATACATACATATACACACACATTACTGGTGAGACCATATCAAATTCATAGCTCTATAATCTATATGCCAGATCTTCAGAGGACATACGAAGTTAGTGAGTTCTTACCAAGAGTAGATGTTTAAGTTGGGGCACCAAAGATCGGTGGCCTGGATTCTGGTATACCAAGTTTTGAGGTTTCATAAAATGTGTTCCTCAACATAACATTGCAAAGTGAAATCTTGGAAATTTCAAGATCCAAAAATCTTGGATTCTGAGGCCTAATGGTTGCACACCCAAGAACCAAACTATACCACAGTTCCAGGATGACCTAGACAGGCATACGATTCATACAATGATGAGCTTCCAAAGTGGAGTACAGTGAATACTAGGTCTCCTTGTGATACACCATATTGCCAAAGGTTTGTAAAAACCCAACCATCACACCTACGTCAGCTTGTTGGAAATCACATTCCAAAGCTACAGTTTTTTTTTTAAATTTGGTCTCTGCTTTGAAGCTCCAACAGCCTATACTCTTTTGTGAAGGTGTTCCACAAGCTTTTGGGGTATGTGGGAATTTGTGATGTCGAGTACTAATGGCGGGTAAGACAATCGTCCATTTAATTTACACCAGAGATGTTCAGTGGGGGTTGGGTTCCGGCCTCTTGAGTTTTTCCCCACACCAAACTGGCCAATTCAGGTCTTTACGGAGTTGGCATTGTAGACAGGATCAAAGTCGGAAAAGAGTCTTCCCCTAATTGCCACCACAAAGTTGGAAGTGTACAATGTTTTTGCTGTAACATTAGAAGTTCCCTCACTGGGAACACCTGACCACAATCATTCAGAGGGATGTCCACGTATGTTTGGATACAATACCAATGAAAAAACCCTCAAAGTTCCAACTTTAATTACATATGATAGATTTGGAGAGTCACCGGTACTGTAGCAGAACAAACAATTGGAATAAAAACCTGGTTTGGACTCAACCATAGTTTGACACCCATGAGCGTTTGGCCATATAGTAGTGTGATGCTCATGTGTCTACAAGTTTTAGGGTGTCACTGTATGGTTTAGACTCAACTTCAGTTTGATGCCTGTGAACATTTGGCCATATAGTAGTAGAGATGTCAGGTGCCTACAAATTTTAGGGTGTCACTGTATAGTTTAGATTCAGCCCCAGTTTGATGCCCATGAACTGTTGGCCATATAGAAGTAGTGATGGTCATGTGACTACAAGTTTTGGGGTGTCACGGAATGGTTTAGACTTAACCACTAGCTGAACGCCCATGAACGTATGGCCATATAGTAGTAGTGATGGTCAGGTTACTACAAGTCTTAGGCGCTGTGTGACATCGCTGGCTAAAGTTTTGCATACAACAACCCCCACCCCCTCAACCCAACCAAGAAAAAGATGGAAGCCATTATTTTTTAAGTAATAATACTTTAATAAAATTAAGTTCTTAATGTCAATTCAGCACATTTAATACATTAACCCTTCCCTTCTTTGTTTTCTACAAGTTGTGCAACATCATGTATGCTTTAACTATCTGCATTAAACAAAAAAAAAACAAAAAAATCCATAAAACAGGACTATATCTACTTTCTGCAAATGGCTCATGGGTTTCTATTTTTTTTTTCCAGGATGGATATGTGGGCGGTCAATTGGAAGAATCCGTTTGAATGGGCCGAATTCCTGAAACACATTTGATGCCAATTTTTTTTTTGGAACATCCCAAAAAGGAAGCCCTCAGTGATAGAGTTTGAGAAAATAAAGAGTACATTTTATTAAAAATGTAGAGAAAAAAAAAATTCAATGTACAGGTCATAGACTTCTCTTGAAAACTCAAAAGGGAACAACCGTGGTTACCAAGAGGACACGTAATACAAGTGTCAGTCCTACGGAAGGGAACCAATTGGGTGCCTTACGGAGCACCAAACCGCATTAACTGAACAATTATCATTTACTATCACGTAGATAACCGAGAAATCAGATGCCATTTTTTTAAAAAACAAAAATCCATTTTATTCCTTCCAAAATGAAATGAAGAATCGCATGGAAGAACATGACTATTTAATCTTGTCGCTTTTTTTTTTCGTTCCAACAAGATTTTTTTAAGAACAGCGCCGTGTGTATTATATGCATATAAAATGACCGAGTAGCCCCCCCCCCCCCCCCCCCCCCCCTTTCTCGTTTTTTTTTTATTCCCATTTATATAACTTTCCATGAAATGTATTTGAAAGAAAAACAAAAAAAAGAAAAAACAAAAAAAAGAATATAAAGTGCATGAAGTATGATTATATATCTCAAGACGAGTCTCATTCAGGTTTGTTCAAGTAAAAGAATTAAAAAAAAAAAAAAAAAAAAAAAAGGGGGGGGGGGTGGATCGGGTAATAATGCAGCCAAGGTGATACAGAATCTAATAGAATCTAAATCTGGCAACCTCTAAAAAAAGAGATTTAAAAAAAAAAAAAAAAAATAATGTAGTAAGATACCAGCAATTAATCTGTCATAAATCTTCCCATTTCATACAAGTATTAAATAGTCATCCGGATTTGTAATCTCTATATAAAGTTTTTTTTTTTTTTACTTTTGTCTTGCTTCATTAAAAATTTAATTATTTTTTTAACTTTTTTCCACTTATGTATTTTGGCTCAGACTGCTTTAGTGTTTCCTGGGCCCTAAACGTTAAAGCTATTTGCAAAATGTTATGGGACAAGTCTGAACAAATACACATCCCCAGCTTGTCCTCTCTCTCTATTTTTGAACATATTAAGTGCTATATTAGGAACCATATTTTTTTTATTTATTTTTTTGCCTAAAATGTGAAATAAAATGCAAAATCAAATAACCCACTTTTTTTTGCAGAGGAATACACAGGAAAAAAAAATAATAAAAAAAGCAAAAAGTTTTTTTTTGGTTTTGAAATAGTAAAAAAAATAAAAATAAAAAAACAAAAACAAAAAACACAGGACCTTTGAGGGATAAGGACGGGAAAATTACATTTAGACGTATCCCCGCTATACCCACATACATTTCATTTAAAATACCAGCCACAAAAAAAAAAAAAAATAATAATACAGTGCCTTGAAAAAGTATTCACACCCCTTGAAATGTTACAACCAAAAACGTAAATTTATTTTATTGGGATTTTATATGATAGACCAACACAAAGTGGCACATAATTTTGAAGTGGAAGGAAATGATACAAATAAATATGTGAAAATTGTGTGTGTGTGTGTGTGTGTGTGTGTGTGTGTGTGTGTGTGTGTGTGTGTGTGTGGGGGGGGGGGGGCATTTGTATTCAGTCCCATTTACTCTGATACCCCTAAATAAGATCTAGTGGAACCAATTGCCTTCAGAAATCACCTAATTAGTAAATAGAGTCCACCTGTGTGTCATTTAATCTCAGTATAAATACAGCTGTTCTGTGAAGCCCTCAGAGGTTTGTTAGAGAACCTTAGTGAACAAACAGCAGCATGAAGGCCAAGGAACACACCAGACAGGTCAGGGATAAAGTTGTGGAGAAGTATAAAGCAGGGTTAGGTTATGAAAAAAAAAAATCTCCCAAGCTTTGAACATCTCACGGAGCTCTGTTCAATCCATCATCGGAAAATGGAAAGAGTATGGCACAACTGCAAACCTACCAAGACATGGCCATCCACCTAAACTGACCGGCCGGGCAAGGAGAGCATTCATCAGAGAAGAGCCAAGAGGTCCATGGTAACTCTGGAGGAGCTGCAGAGATCCACAGCTCAGGTGGGAGAATCTGTCCACAGGACAACTATTAGTCGTGTTCTCTACAAATCTGACCTTTATGGAAGAGTGACAAGAAGAAAGACATTGGTGAAAGAAAGTCATAAGAAGTCCTGTTTGTAGTTTGTGAGAAGCCATGTGGGGGACACAGCAAACATGTGGAAGAAGGTGCTCTGGTTAGATGAGACCAAAATTGAACTTTTTGGCCTAATAGCAAAAACGCTATGTGTGGGGAAAACTAACACTGCACATCACCCTGAACACACCATCCCCACCGTGAAACATGGTGGCGGCAGCATCATGTGGTGGGGATGCTTTTCTTCAACAGGGACAGGGAAGCTGGTCAGAGTTGATGGGAAGATGGATGGAGCCAAATACAGGACAATCTTAGAAGAAAACCTGTTAGAGTCTACAAAAGACTTGAGACTGGGGCGGAGGTTCACCTTCCAGCAGGACAACGACCCTAAACATACAGCCAGAGCTACAATGGAATGGTTTAGATCAAAGCATATTCATGTGTTAGAATGGCCCAGTCACAGTCCAGACCTAAATCACATTGAGAATCTGTGGCAAGACTTGAAAATTGCTGTTCACAGAAGCTCTCCATCCAATCTGACAGAACTTGAGATATTTTACAAAGAAGAATGGGCAAAAATGTCCCTCTCGAGATGTGCAAAGCTGGTAGAGACATCCCCAAAAAGACTTGCAGCTGTAATTGCAGAGAAAGGGGGTTCTCCAAAGTATTGACTCCGGGGGGCGCCATACAAATGCCCCCCCACACTTTTCACATATTTATTTGTATCATTTATTGTTTTCCTTCCACTTCACAATTATGGCCACTTTGTGTTGGTCTATCACATAAAATCCCAATAAAATACATTTACGTTTTTGGTTGTAACATGAGAAAATGTGGAAAATTTCAAGGGCTATGATTACTTTTTCAAGGCACTGTAAGTCCTTCAATACAATAGGCAATATGTTAACCCCTCTTTTTGGGACTTATTCTGCAATATGTACCCTTTTTAATAATATAGGGATTGAGAATAACCCCATAAATCAGCATTTGGCTATAAGATTGCTAGCAAATCTCTCTTTTAGTGCACAAGATTATTGCTGGGCTGCTGTCTTTGCTCAATGTCACAAACCGCAACAAAAATCAGATCAAAAATAAAAGAAAGAAAATACCTTTATAATTCCTACACTGTACAAATATATTTAATATAAAAAAAAAAGTTTGCTGTAGTATTTTGGTAACGATGTTTTAAAAAAAAAAAAAAAAGTTTAATTAAATATTATTTTTTTTTTTTAATTACCATCTGTTTCCTGCAGAGGGCAAAAGATCCAAATGGTCATACACTGTTAAAAAAGACAAGCCTATTAGCTCTCTCGAAGCTCACACAATAGTAAAAATGTAAAGAAATAAAACTATACATATTTTAACAACTATCGACTAAAAGGGTTTGGACACCGGCTTCCGCATTAAAAAAAAAAAAAAAAAAAAAAAAAAAAAAACCATCATCCCTTAAGCTTGGGATAGCAAATCTGTCACACTAACAAATGCCAGGAGATTTCAAAACGGCTAGTAAGCCAGTGCAATTGGGATACCAATATGTCATCTTTTGGTCAAGTTCTACAGAAAAAAAAAAAAATAAATAAAATTAGAAGAAAAATTTTGGTAAAAAAGTATAAACTTCTCAATCGAACCTTTTTTTTTTTTTTTTTTTCTAAAAAGGTGGCTTGTTAATTTATTTATCCTGTTTGACAGAAACTCTAACTCAACTCGCCTCATTCATTGCGCAGCCAAAAATTGTAGCCACACAAAATGTTTGATTTTTTTTTTCTGCTTAAAATGCAGGTTGTGGCGCATATTAAAAAAATATATGAAATAAGTGAATAAAACTCACTCCTTATCAGTGGAAGAAGAAGGTGGGGGGGGGGCTCTATGACCAAGCATTTTATCCAAGTGCAAAAAGATTAATAATTAATTAGGGAAAGAGAGTCTCGAAAGATGGCATCTGGTACGATTCTGGCCTTTCCCATTGCACATGGCCATCCTGCCATCTGTTGTGTCTTGGAGAAATTTAGATCAGATTTAAAAAAAAAAAAAAAAAAAAAAAATGGGGAGCTGCTAGAACGGCAACAATAATAATAAAAAATTAATAAAAAAAGTAGACAGTTTCTGAGTGTTTCTACCCAGCTGGAAAGGAAGGAAAATGTTTGATCGGTTAGGATCTTTCGTGAAACAACTATCACAGCCCTTTACCATCCTCCCAACACATTGCAGTCAAGTCAGAGATGGTGGGGAAAAAAAAAATTAAAATAAAATAAAATTTGCATCCACTAATGAAATGTACAGTGATTTCCCCCTCAACACAACAAAAACTGGTCGGTAATATTAATTATGACAAAAGAGATAAAAAAAAACAAACCCCCAAACAATACAGAAACTGTGGCATTTTAGAATCGTTAAAGCAACAAAATTTTTGCTGGACTACCCAAAAATGAAGCGTACAATGAGCTATCTAAGACACTTGAAAAGCTTCTAAAATCCCCAGCTACAAAATATTGCATTTACATCACTAAAACAGCACAAGGTGTAATAAAGCCCCTTTCTTTATTTTTTTTTTATTTCTGACGCTGGTGGGTCCAACTAACTCCGTTAATGGTTGGACGGGCCAGGGACCCACTGGATTTGCAGCGATCGGTGAACTCCTTTTATGAAAAAAAAGGAACCCAAAAACCATTGTGGGAAGCTTTTTTTTTTTTTTTTTTTTTGTTTAGGCATAAAAGGCATTAATGTTCAATACTCTAAAACACAATGATGTGAATACTCACTAGACAAGGCATTTATAGCTAAAATTTTCATAAACAGCAAAAATGTTCGGCACACGAAAAAAAAAACAAAACAAAAAAACAAAAACATTTACTTTATTTTTTTTTTAAAAAAAGAAATACTTAAAATTTAAAATCTGGCTACAAAAAGTTTCAGTCTTTTTTTCTTGTCTACATATCTATGTTTTCGAAAGCTTAAGGATTACTTTATCATAAAATAAAATCCTTTATTTTAATAAATTACCCAATAAAAAGTATTTATTTTTTTCTTCAGAGCATGTGTCCTGCTTACCTTTACACGTAATAAATGCATTTATTAAAATAGATTATTAAATTATAAAGAAATGATCTAATTTTTTTTTTTTTAAGCAGTGTCATTTATTTTTGCCTCTACTTTTTTTTTTTTTTAATTTTCCTTTTTGATTACAAATGAAATAGTTACAGACTTATTAACAGTCACGGCCTCCTCATGGGTCAGAAATAGACTCTTAAATAAAAAAAAAAAAAAAAAAAAAAAAAAAAAAAAACTCTCCTCCAAATAAAAAACTTTTTTTTTCCCTTTAATAGCTATTATTTTGGGGCAAATTAAAACTATCTTTATACTGCTTCCTTAAATATAAACAAAATTTGGTCTTTGTGTAGAATAAAACATTTATCTATATAATTTTTTGATGACCATATCACAGTATAGCTTTTGCCTTATTAAGTATATTGTTCTATATCTCTCTCTTTCTTTTAAGTGTCTATAATTGTTAAGTCCAGCAAAGGTATTACATTCTTAAATGGAGATGGCTAAAACTTGGATTGGAAAGCAAAAGATGAGATGTGCTTCAATGCCAGGTGGACCACACGTGACGAGTGTCTCAGAAATGGACCCTCATTCCCTCTAGAACTGAAAATAAAAAAGGGAACGTATACAGTATTCATGAACGGGTAAAGCTTAGGTATGCCCATTTATCCAGAGCAGACCGCCCCCCCCCCCCAAAGCTTACTGACCACCTACTCTGTCAGAAGCCCCTAGATCTTGACGCACCAACAGAGGTTGAGGTTTGGGGAGATATATTCCCCTCTCCACCCTAGGTTGGGTTTCATGGTGAGATCTTCCCCTCTCCACCCTAGGTTGGGATTCATGGTGAGATCTTCCGTTCTCCACCCTAGGTTGGGATTCATGGTGATCTCTTCCCTTCTTTACCCTAGGTTGGGGTTTAAGGAGATATCTTCCCTTGTCTAACCTAGGTTTGGGGTTCATGGCAATATCATCCCCTCTCCACCCTAAGCTGGGGTTTAAGGAGATATGTTTTCTTCTCCACCCTTGGTTAGGAGTTCATGGTTATATGTTACCCTCTCCTCCCTAGCTTTGGGTTTCATGGTGATATCTTCCCCTCTCCACCCTAGGTTAAGGGGATATCTCCCTACCCCCGTGTCCTAAATCCCATCAGTTTTTTCACTCTAATATTTTAGAAGGGGATTCCTATAACACGAATGTCTCCCAACAGCCAACCATTGATTTCACAGGGGTGGTGGCACCAGGACTGGACGGATTCCAAAAGCAAGGTCTGATTCCGATAGCCAAAGTGCCTTCAACACGTTTTAAATGGTGGCTATGTTTTCAGTACCTTTGCGAAACAAAGTTCCTGGCTCCTTAAAATGTCACGATAGCTTCTAGGTTCTGATAACTAGAACTCAACTGATTAATATTCATCTCTGATTGGTCCACACAAATCATCTGTGGTGTAAACCATTATCCTTGATGAAGCCATTTTTTTTGTTAGCTTTAGTAAGTGGAATATACCTTTAGGTAAGACTAGTAAAGCCCTCCATATCCATAACCCTACACCTTAAGCTCCATGTGACAATAGATGTATAAAGAAGAGTCTACTCCAATGTTGACATTTTTTAGTGCCCCAATCAAAGAAGCTTAGACATTTTTTTGAGGCCAAATCCAAGATTCCTTTGCTGGGTTACTGGTAGAGAATAGCATCACTCGAGCCCTTGACTTAAAGATCTGTCCAACAATAAGCTATATTCTCATATGTGGTTCCCAGGGAAACCTTACCACACTTTTTTTTAGGTGGCTTCCCGATGACACCACAAAACCCCGGGAGGCATCCATCTCCAAACCTTTCTTTCCAAGCTACGACCCATCTGGTTATACAGTATCCCTTCGATGAGCTACGTATCCACAATCCTACCGGTCACAGGAGGGAAGTTTCTATCCTTTAACATATATCTCTATTTATGTAATGCCAGTAGATGCCCCTTTTTTTTTGGGGGGGGGGGGGGTTAAAGAACCATGTCGATCTATAGTGCCGTATGTTTAAAGAAAAAAAAAATAAATAAAAGCCAAAACTGAATTCTTATGTAAAGACAATCCTGAAATGTTTTGACATAAAGCACCATTCACGAAAAAAAAAAAAAAAGAAAAAAGTGGCACAAGGCTTCAGAAAACGGGTTGTTCAAAAAGTGATGTAACCCACAACAACCAGGTCCTAATTGTCATGTTTGTAGTGCACTTTAGAAAATGGAGAAAGCTTTGAGCTGACTGATAGAGGTTACATAGCCTCCGTTAATGAAGCATCGTACGCAAAAAAAAAAAAAAGGGATAATCTGAGAAAGTCGATCCAGGCAACGAGGTTACGGCACTTTGAGTGTCAACTGGCGTGCGGGTGGTAGACCCTTATGTGTCCTCCAAAATTTCAAGTCAGCTTCACCACCATTCCTGTTCATTTGGTTCACAGTTGGTATAAATGGGTAACCATCGCCTACGTGGTTGTTGAGAAAGCAGTCTTCTGAAATGAAATATTTTACGGAAAATGCAGCCTGTCCATTTCACTAAAAGACGTCTCTGAGGAGGCAACCTATCCATGTGCTAGAGATGAGCAATATCGTTAGGGATGAAGCATAGCCAGTCACTAGAGGCCAGAATTATTATTATTTTTTTTTACATAAAATTCAATCCATCCATTTACTGAACTACGCGTATGCAGCCTATTCTTTCACTAGAGAGCAATTACAGCACTGAGAAAGCAGCTTGATCTGTTCATCAAAGATCGGTGATACCACGAAGAATACAGCATATCCATTCAATACTAAACAAGACAAGCACTGAAAATGCAGCTCCGCTCTTCACTTGACCACAAATCACTTGGAAAGCAGACTATCAATTAGGCAGACACACAGAGAATGCCACCTATCAACTCAGTGGAGGTTGGTGACATCACTGAGAACATAGCCTATCCATTCACTGGATACAGGTGATATCACGGAACATGTAGTCTATCCGTCCAGTAGAAACCAAAAAGATATATCTCAGACTGCAGCCTAACCATCCATTTTAAGCCAGTGGTATCATTTATAAATAGGGATGCACCGATTTATCGGCCGAAAATAGGGTTATTGGCGTTTTGCCGATAGGAAAAAAAAAAAAAAGAAGAAAAAAGTTGCCGATAATGGCCATGAAAAAGCTCACGGTTTTACCGTGATTTTCATAGGTCACGTGACTCAAAAACCACATCAAAAACGCAACACGGGTTGCATTTTTCTTAAGCTTTTTTTAATGCAAAAGAGCTTAAAAAACTATTAAAAAGTCGAATATAATACAATTATATATAAAAAATATATAGATATATTTTTACAAAAATGTCCATTTTGGTTCCGGATTTCGGCCAAGTGCATTGTGAATTTTGGTTTCGGTCCAGAATTTTCATTTCGGTGCACCACTACTCATAATGCAGCCTAACCAATAACTAGAGAGCAGAGATATATAACCGATAATGCACCCATTTTCAGACAGGTGATATCACACATAATATAGTTATCAATTTACTAGAGACCGGTACCATCCCAAAGAATGCAGCCTATCCATGCACTAGAGACCGGTGACATCACAGAGGATGTAGCCTAGCCAATCATTAGAGACCAGTGACATTACTAAGAATGTAGCCTATCCATTCCCTACAGACCAGTGACATCAGTGATAATGCAGTCTATGCAATCAGAGACCGGTGACATCACCAAGGATGTAGCCTATTCAATCAGCTTGGTGACATCACCAAGGATGTAGCCCATCCAATCATTAGAGATTGGTGACATCACCAAGGATGTAGCCCATTAGAGACTGGTGACATCACCGAGAATTCAGCCCTTCTAGAATGGTGATCACAAGGCTAGTTTATGTGATTCAGCTATGACGGTTTCCTCTACCAAATAAATAGGCCGGTAGATGGTCATTGCTTCTACCTACAGGGTCTCCATCAGCTGCAGCTTCACCTCAACTCAAAAATGGTTACTCTTCGTGGAAGAGTAGAATATGGATAGTGCCAAAATTCTTTAAACGGCTTTCTCAAAACCCACTTTTCAATAAAAAAAATAAAAAGGTCACCTCAAACCAAAACGTGATACCAAAATTGTACAGTACCGCTAAATGGGCCACCACCAAGCAGATCTTGAGCGAGAGGGCTTAGCCATCAGTCTACTCAGAATCCTTCTAGTTGTGGGGCAGCGACTCAAAGATAAGGTGGAGATGGCATGAGGCCCATGCCATGAAAAAAGTAGCCGATTCCATCACATACTTCACGACAGGATCCCTTCTCTCCAAAAAACTCTGGGCAAGTATAGAGAATGGTCAAGACACCGTTTAGGTCCGAAGGACCCAAGGTACTTTAGGTCTGACTATCCATTCTGCGACACAAAGGGGTTACCACCACAATCCTAGAGAGAGAGCGGGCCCAGGTGCAGCAAACCGCTGGACTATCTCACAAACTTCCTCCAATATCCATGGAACCAAATTTTTATGAAAAGTGCTTTTTTTTCCTCTCATGAAATGTATCAACCATTGGAAGGAGTATGCAAGAACGTAAAGAAGGTTGACCAACCCTGGAGGTGTAGTTGGTTATGAACGAGTAAGCAAGCTTTACAAAAGACTTGTAAGACTGGTAGTTTAACTGTTAAATCCTTCAGTGCAGTAAATACATTCCCACTGAAGGTTTTTTCTGTATTGTTTTTTTTTTTGTTTTTTTGTTTTTTTAAATAAAAAAGACCTTTAAGAAGCTTTGAGAGCGGAATTAAATAATTCAACCAAACTCTTTTGACAACGTAGACTCATGCAGTCATTAAAAAAAACAGTCCCATCTCGAGCCTATCCTGTCCTACGAGACCTGACTGAGCAGTTCCCACCGAGACTGACCTGAAATATTATTTTCCATTAGGTCCCTTTTTCTTTTTTTTTTTTTTTAATAAAAGTAAAACTGCTACATTTTGATTTAAATAAAAACCAACAAAAAAAATACTGCTAATCCGTAATAAGCTATAAAGAGTGCTACATACATTTAAAACCATACATTAAAAAAATTATATATATAAAAAAATGTCGAAAGTATACTTTTTTTTGAAATATTTGGGTGAACTTTGTTTCCCATAAAAACCATGTTAAAGAATATTGTTTTTTTTTTCTTGGGTGGGGGGGGGGTAATTAGGGAAGCTTCACATCCCTTGCCCTCACATTCGGATGCATCAGATGCAAAAGTAATGGGAAGTGTTTTTTTCACAGGTGCGGTATGAAAGGAGGCCTATGTTTAATAAAAAAAGGAACAGGCCCCCCCCCTCCCCCTTCGCCAGGGAAGAATTGAAAATGGAACACACCACCACTGGATGATGGCACAGGGAGAATTTTTTGGAATCTTCAGATACCAAAAAAAAAAAAAAAAATAATAATAATGGTATTTTAGAGTTCATAGAACACAAATGTAAAAGTTTTGCAACTTCTTTTGAGAAAATGCCATGACCTAGTGTTGTTCTAGTCCCAATGAAATTAAAAAAAAAAAAAGTAAAAAATTGGGAAGGTATCATCCAGGAAGCACCAAATTTTGGATTAAACCAACCCTAATCTAACTGGGAAGTGATGAAAAAAAAAAAAACATATATATTGTATGAGATGAGCAATATATGACAGGGTGCAGTCTTTTGTATCGCAACCCCCTCTGGTTTTGACTGTCGTCCCGTTAAATTTGATCCGAAGAGCAGTAGGAGACCCTAACACGTCAAAAGTGGTCAAAAGGCTGGAGTTTTACACATGGCACAATCTAAAACAATTTTTTTTTTCCCCCCAGCACGTGAAACTTTGGTCCAACATATCTGCATTATCAATAAAATGTTCTGTCTTGTCCAGTTCCAAGGAAGAAAATAACTTTGTTATATTTTTTTTAAATGTTATTCTTTGCGTTCAGGAGGAAAAAAAAAAAAGTCCTGTGGACGCAATTGGAAGTGTTCCTCCGTTTCATCACCTCAGTGCTCTCCTGCTTAAAAAAAAAAAAAAATTAGACTGCTTTTGCTCGTCTAAAATGGCCATAGACACCTGGCAGGTACAGCGGCAGTTGTCTGAGATAAAGAGGACTGCAATTCTTGGTGCCTCAAATTCAGTGCACAGTAAAAAAAAAAACAAAAACTTTTTTTATTTTTTTCCCCTATGTCTTTTGTTTCATTTTCCTATAAAAAAAAAAAAAAAAGAAAGCAAGACCTCCATGCATAAGTCCTGATAGTTGTGTGTCATTTTCGTTGTGATTTATTTTTTTTGTGGTGCTTAAAATTGAATCCCGGCAGATTATTTTTTTTTCCATCTGAAAATAATAAAAGAAAAAAAAAAAAAAAAAAAAAAAAAACATATAGAAAAAAATAAAAATAAAGCAAATGACAGTTAAAATTACAAAATGATAGATTAAGCTGCATTTTTGTTGAGCGCGAGGTAAGTGTTGTGTCCTCAATGTTGCAGGTTCCCAGAGTTTGATACGTACAGTTTTTTTTTTCGTAATTTTTTTTTGCTAGTTAAAAAAAAAAAAAAAAAAAAAAATTATGATAAAACAGATTTCTGTAGTCAGGCAGAAAAAGAGAGAAAAAAAGGCATCACTGGGCGCAGGAGGGAGGGGCCTGCAAATGCCTAAAAAATATTTTTGACCTGGCTAGAAGTACCCCTGAGTGCCCATAAAACGCTTCGTCCAATAATCCTTGATTTAGCCCTTCTGCTAAAGCTGCCCGCTTTTTTTTTTTTTTTTTAATTTCCGAAGAGGACAACAATAACAGCACACATGGGGAGAGAAAAAAAAAAAAAACGCGACCGCTGAACTGACGAAAACTCCCAATGTTTGTAGCGATCAGGCTTTACTTTTTACACGTGGTTCCTTTCTTCGCAAGAACAGCGCCTCCCATCTGTCATCCACTAAAACAACAACAGAATACGAGGGACGTTCAAGGTTTGGACTGCATCAAAAAATTTTCGTTCCTCTTTAATCAACTCTGTTCTTATTATACGCTCAACGTTTTTTTGTTTGTTTCTTAATCCACAACTACAGTGTGTCATCTGATGGAAAACCTGCTTTTATCCAATGTTCTCGTGTAAAAAAAAATAAAAAATAAAAATAATAATAATAAAAAAAAAATAAAAAAATTAAAATAAAAAAGTACATCTGTTACTGAGTGATTTTTTTTGGGGGGTACAAACTCCCCAGAAAAACAGTTGCGATTTTTGGGAAGGGCGACCCCCCCTTTCATGAACCAGTAAACATGTCCACATTCTCATCGAAAAGGTTCCTGATAAGTTAATTGGCGGTAAGATTTTTCGATGAAGTTTAAATATCGGGTTGTTGACCTCTATGCACCACAAAGTCCTGCACCCTTTTTTTTTCTCTCCTTTTTCCCCACCCACAGTCCCATTCCCTGCGTCTCTTAAGAAAATATTCTGATAGCCTGAGTGGCAGATGCATGGCAAACGGGGCATTCGGGTTCATTACGCTCGCAGATACGGACGGCGCATTCCATGCAGAAGAGGTTGTGTCCACAGGGAACAAGTGCAGCTGTGACCTCACTTTCGAAGCAGACCATGCACTCCCGGCTTCCCGAAACAGAGGTCCGAGTGGCGTTGATCTTGGTAAAGCCTTGAAGAGCTTCCCCTTGGCTCCTCCTTGGCAAGCTAGAAAGGCCGGATTCCGGAGACCGCTGCGTGGAGTTGGTCTGGATTGTACCGCTACTCCCGGAACGCTGCTGCTTTGTGAAAATATTTGGCGTGGAGCTGTTGTTCTCCTGACCGCCCCACATAGGACCTCCGGTTTCGGCCACACCATAATACACCTCTTGCTTGTAGTTGGGGAACAGGTATCCGTAGTTAAATTCGTTTTGATCGTTGAGCCTCGGTGTCTCGTAAACCGGCTCGGTCGGGCAATCGCCGATGCAGCCAAGGCTGTTCTGCCGGAAAGTCGAGAGGGGCTTGCACCCACCTGCCGTGCCGTGCACCCTCCAGCTTTCCGGGTATCTGTTTTCCATGCCGGAGTCCGGGCTGCTGGAGAGAAAGTCATTCTCGTTGTTGTACTCGAGGATTTTTCCGGTGCGTACCGCGATGTGCGTCTCGATTTCCTCCCGAGCGCGCTCCACGTTTCCTGGGGCCCCCGTGATCTCGAAGACGGGGTCTCTGTCGCGGCTCGGCGTGATGATGTAGGTGTTGGTCTGCTGTTGGATCCGTTTAATGGTAGCGCCCTTGGGTCCGACCACCAAACCCACCACTCTGTACGGGACTCGCACTCGGATAGTCACTTGACCGGGTAGAGTCGGGGCGCTGCCGAAGGCAGTGCCGGCTTTGTTACGGGAAGCTCTGATCATGGAGAAATGTTCTGCCGCCGAAATGATCTCGCGTCTTGCCATGGCCACGTCTTCTCGCCGTCCGGTCACCATGAACACTGGCTCTTCTCCCCGGACGGGCGTCTTGATGTAAGTATTGGTTTTGGCCCTCAACGCCTTGATTTTGCAACCTGGACATTAAGAAAAAAAAATAAGAAAAGGCAAAAGGAAAAATTAGAACAGAAGCGCAAGTCCTAAAGCTACAAAAATATACCATTCAGCACCAACATACAAGACAACAACTCACATAACTACAGATTATTCCAAATTATTGTAGAGAAGATGTGATTTGCAGGATGCAACATTGATGATGGGACGTTACTTGGCCTTAATGTAACTTAAAGTGGAATTCAAAGCTAAAAAAATGTAACTAGTCTGAAAATGTTCCCTCCCCCTCTGGTCATGTGATCCCCTATGTCAGCCAGCAGCGGCTGCAGGGGAAAAGAGCGCTGAGAACTGATGGGACACACTGCTCCCTGGCATTCCTAACCGTTGTTGAGTGCTCTCTCCTTTCCCTTGCAGCGGCTAGGAATGCCTTGGAGCATTGAGGTCACCTATAGCCCCCATTCCTTTCTCGGCGCTCTTCTCCCCTGCAGCCGCCGCTGGCTGACACAGGGGAGCCGGATCACATGAGTGGACCAGATAATCCTGAAAATAAGTATATAGATCTTTCTTCCACAGGTTAGTCAGCACAGGTGTTAGGAGGGGAGGGAACATCTTTAGGGTTGGTTAGGTTTAGCCTGGAATTCTACTTTACGTTACATTAAGGCCAAGTGACCTTCCAACATCAAGATAGGCTGAAATGTGATTGGATTAAGGAGCAGCAGAACACAAATGACAAATACACAGGATTATAAGTAAAGGAAGCCCGGCGATAAAAAAATCCCTGAAGAACGCATGCAGGTAATATTTCATCACTTGAGATTAGATAAAATACAAAAGGAAAAAAAGATAACAAAAAGGGCACACATAATAAAAGAGTGGGATCAAAAGGAAAAAAATAAAATAAAAGCAGAACAACAGACAGGAGTATATATGATATGGGGCAAATTGAACAAAACGGGACTGAAATGAACAAGAAAGGGTTTAAAAAGGAATCCAAATTTGAAGTGGGTAGACTCGAAATGGCTCTCGGGAAACCTGGGGCTTCATCAGGAGTGATAGGGCTCTCGGGAAACCTGGGGCTTCATCAGGAGTGATAGGGCTCTCGGGAAACCTGGGGCTTCATCAGGAGTAATAGGGCTCTCTGGAAACCTGGGCCTTAATGGGAAGGGGCACGGCTCTCTGGAAACCTGGGGCTTCGTCGAGAGGGACGCGGCTCTCGGGACATGCGGGGCTTCGTCGAGAGGGACGCGGCTCTCGGGACATGCGGGGCTTCGTCGAGAGGGGGACATGCGGGGCTTCGTCGAGAGGGGACATGCGGCTCTCGGGACACGCGCGGGGCTTCGCCGAGAGGGACGCGGCTCTCGGGACATGCGGGGCTTCGTCGAGAGGGGACATGCGGGGCTTCGTCGAGAGGGGACGCGGCTCTCGGGACACGCGGGGCTTCGTCGAGAGGGGACATGCGGGGCTTCGTCGAGAGGGGACGCGGCTCTCGGGACACGCGGGGCTTCGTCGAGAGGGACGCGGCTCTCGGGACACGCGGGGGGCTTCGCCGAGAGGGGCGGGGCTTCGCCGAGAGGGACGCGGCTCTCGGGACATGCGGGGCTTCGTCGAGAGGGGACATGCGGGGCTTCGCCGAGAGGGATGCGGCTCGCGGGGCTTCGCCGAGAGGGACGCGGCTCGCGGGACACGCGGGGCTTCATCGGGTGCGACGTGGCTCTCGGGACACGCGGGGCTTCATCGGGAGCGACGCAGCTCTCGGGACATGTGGGGCTTCATTGGGAGCGACGTGGCTCTCGCAACACATCAGCTTCATCAGGAGCCGAGTTGAGAAAATCGTCGCTGTGGAACTCAAGCAACGTGAACGAGGATTGGAAAACAGCCCACCATTTATCATTCTTCTTAGCACTTTAAAAAGTATCTAAAGTGCCAAAACTTGCTCTTTCTTAAACCTGACCTTCATCCTGCAGGTGTACCAACTCATCTCCCGGAGTGATATGGCTTACTCTGATTTCACTGCACACTGTGACCTTCTTACAATGTGCATTAGAATCTGGTCAGCCCACATCATCTAACCATTCCCTCCCCATCTTGACTGTTCCTGGCCCATCTCTTTCATTCATTAGACTCCAGTTCTTTCAATCATGGAGGCTGATAACCACATGTGGGCATTACCTATGAAAGTAAAATGAGGCCTTCCTAGGAATGTCTACTCTTCCAGACTGACATTCACGCATCGAGCCATTTTGATATTTGCATAGCTCCTCCCACTGCTTGCATCAGGGCTGAGTGCTCGAGGAGTCACCCAGACTGCCTCAAGACATCAGATCTTGGGTAAAGAAAATGTAACTATTCAGGATGGATTTTCCAATCTCTGTTTATCTGCAATGAGGCTTGAGGTATAAATATCTATTCCAGATGGAAGCAATCATCCATGTTCATGCAAAGTCATCATAGAAAGTTCCTCTAGCCATTGACCCTCGGACTGCATTATGTAGACGTGGTCAGTTATATACAGTACGTCTCACAAGATCTGATACAATAAAAGGCAAATCAGAACAAAAGCAAGGTGCAGGCTAGAAAGAGAACACAAAAGTGGGTCCACATCAGACAGAATGGATATAGAAAGTTGGGGGAAAAGCAATGCCAGTAAGGGCAGCCATGTGTCAGCAAAGATCATTCATCATAGACAATTCCAACCAATCGGAAACAACTGTGTGTGTGTGTATGTATGGAAAGAGATCAATCAAGACCATAGGAATCATTATGAACTTCTGGGAGGGGCAGAGACATTAAGTACTGCAGAAAATCTCCCCATTGTGGGAGGGGCAGAGACACAAACTTATACAGGATATCTCCCCATTGTGGGAGGGGCAGAGACACAAAGTACTGCAGGAAATCTCCCCATTGTGGGAGGGGCAGAGACAAACTACTGGGGGGAAATCTCACTATTGTGGGAGGGGCAGAGACACAACCTACTGGGGGGGATCTCACCATTGTGGGAGGGGCAGACACACAAACTACTGCAGGGAAATCTCCCCATTGTGGGAGCAGCAGAGACAAACTACAGCAGGAAAATCTCACTATTGTGGGAGGGGCAGAGACACAAACTACTGCAGGGAAATCGCCCCATTGTGGGAGGGGCAGAGACACAAACTACTGCATGGAAATGTCATCGTTGTGGGAGAATGGAGTTAGCATTGTCGTCTATGCAGCACCCTATAATATCGTCTAGCTGCCACTTACCAGCTCTCAAAAAAAGCAATACAAGTTTTCGATCCATATTAAAAGAATAATCCCCCCCTTTTCAGGAATGGCCGCAATTACAGGCAATTTTTAAGACGCAAGACTATATCGGAGCCCCTCCCCTGTAATAAAAGCTTTTTCTTTTTTTTGTGTCCTACCTGGAAGGAAAATGGTTAATAAAAAAGGTGTATGTGAGGAGCCAGCCCATGGGGGTGCTATTAATCTCCTATCACCCCCTCCCCTTACCCAGAACCCAGCCTAGGTCTCTCGCAGAGCAAACAAAACCCTTATTGTTGGCCGTCTCACGAGGGTCTCCGTGCTCTAGGAAATGAAGTCTGCTTTAATAGCCTACTAAAAGCCTCGAGGTTTTTATTGTAAGGGTGGTCACAATCCTCCCCCTTAACTGTTAATAGAGTCGAGGAGAAAAATGGGGGGGGGGGGGGGGGGGGGGTGCTGATGGCTTGTCCTTGTACCCTCATAAAATAAGGCTCATAAACTCGCCCCTCTCAAACGCTGCATTCATGGGCTCACAAAATAATTAGACAGCCAAACGCGTGTCGGTTTGACGCGGGGGTAAACAGGACCGCGACTAATTGCCGCAACAGCTCACAGTCTGAGGCAAACCCCCCCCCCCCAAATTATCCCCCCCCCACTTTAACCACTAATTTTAAAACCAACCCCCGGCCGCTTCTAAAAATAGGGCAGGCTGGTCCCAGAATAGCAATTCAGGGCGAGTGTTCGCCCGTCAAAATTTAGGTGACATTCCTTTGGTGTGTTTTTGTTGTTTTTTTTCCCCACTTTTGGCGTTTGCTCTCTCGGGGGGGAGAGTCCCTGCCGGCGATCTGCAGCTACCCACATACCTTAGGGAAGGTTCACACTAAATTTTTTTTTTTTTTGCATGCGCTTTTTTTGGGCATCGTGGTGCAGAGAGGGTTTTTGTTAAAAATTTTTTGCACATGTTGCCTTTTTTTTTTTTTTTTTTTTTAACCCAACACTCGCTGCGATAAAATGCTGCATGCCTCGATTTGTTGGTGTGAACGATAAAAAAACAAAAAAAAAAACAAACAAGGCTTTTTGCCTCGTCCATGCGTTGACCAAAAGAGCCCAACACCCCGAGAATTTATAGGGCCCCAACATAGGTCTTCAAAGGCTCAAGTGCCCAAGTGGGAAAATTCCAAACGTTGCATGTTGCCGCTGGCAAACGTCTGTGGAGGGATTCCATGTGTTTTACAGTTTCACAAGCAAAAACTTTTTTAAAAAAGGATACAAAAAAAAAAAAAAGTTTTTTTTCTGGACCCGTTCACACTGGATCCATTGGGCAAGGCCAAGGCAGAACATAAAAGGCTTGTTCCCACTTATGGCAGGCAATACCTTGATAAGCAATCTACTGCATCACACCTCGCCGCAACCAACAGAACTGAATAAAATGTTGTTTTGTGACATTTCATTAAAGTTTCAACGACGAAAAAAAAAAAAAAAGATAAAGCGTTGGCACCTTTACTTTGCACACCGGCATTGCTGCTGGTGTGTAAAGTGAAGGTGCCAACACTCTGTAAACGTTTTTTTTTTTCTTCGTTGCTGTAACTTTATTGTGCAGTGTCTTTGCTGGTGTGAACAAGCCCTTAAATGATCACCATGGACGGCTCAAAATTCCTGCTGAAAATCGATTGAACTAAGAGCCATGGGTGGTCCTTCAAAAACCACCGGGCCCACTGGTTTGTAAAACCTCTGAAATGATAAAATGAGCAAGGCATATCCTCCTGTAGTGTGTACTTGTCTTAATCCAAAGCACCCCGCTGTGGTTTCTGTCTCCGCGCTCTCTCTTCTATCCACATTAGTCACTTCTAACGTGTTATCCTGAACACCAAAAGTATCTCAGGAGAGGGCCCTGCCCCAGAACAGCTCAGTCGTATATGTTTCCCTAGGAGACTGTGTAGAGCAGGGATATGCAATTAGCGGACCTCCAGCTGTTGCAGAACTACAAGTCCCATGAGGCATAGCAAGACTCTGACAGCCACAAGCATAACACCCAGAGGCAGAGGCATGATGGGACTTGTAGTTTTGCAACAGCTGGAGGTCCGCCAATTGCATATCCCTGATCTAGAGTGAGGCGAGTCCTTTCCCCCTCGGAGACTGTAGAGTGAGGCGAGTCCTTTTCCCCTCCACTCCGGTCTCAGATTACACTCAGCTCTCCCCTCTACTCTGTACTGTGCAGCGTGTGGAATCATATGCGCCCCCCTCGGCTACTGGAGCTGAGGGGAAAAAAAAGCCTTTAAACTGTGCGTTTTAGAAAGCTGTACAGACCAGAGGAATGCAGATTAACAGGTACAACTTATGGAGGAGGATTTGTTGCTGCAGATAATCAGGTACAACTTATGTAGGAGGCTTTGTTTTTATCTCCGTTGTGTACCCAGTCACTTCACTGGGGTTTACAACGACTTTAAAGAGGTTCTAAAAGGCTCAAGTTCTTTTACCTTCATGCATGAAGGTTAAAAAAGCCTTCTCTGTGCAGCAATTTGCACGAGAGCCTCAGCTCTCCCCCCTCATTGGCTGAGACAGCAGCGGGAGTCATGTCAATCACAGCCAATGAGGAGAGAGAGAGGGGATGGGGCTGAGATCATACGAGATGCAGTCAAGGTTCGAGGCAATGGCAGGTGCCAAGGTTGCTTGAATACAAGAGCTGACACTGGAGTTTCCTCCATCCACACTGTACAGCATGATTAGAGGAATCCATCGATGTTCTATCTAATGCTAGCCATAGAACTCGCTAGCATTGGGTAGCGGTTGTGCACAAGACATATCATGGAAGGGCCATCCATCCCTTTTTTTTTGTGGAATTATACTTACCTAGGTGGATCAGTCCGATGCTGCATCAGTCCCCCGGCGCCGCTAAGCCTGAAAACCCAAGCGATCAAACAACGCCGATCACTCGGTTCTCAGAGCTTCCCGAGCAGAGAGCTGGTGACCGCCAGTCACCGGCTCTCTACTCTGCCCTCACTGGAGAGCTGGGCCGTGGAAGGGGTGGGAGTAGCTGGCTCAGGCTCCCAGCAGCTCACTGAGAGGTTGAGCCAGGTGCTGTGGTCCGGGCATGTGGGCAGATCCCGACCATAGGCTCACAAGCTTTCCCGAGCCTGGACCGGCTCTCGATGACGTCAGCCGTCAGCGAGCTTCAGCCCGCTGTCTGCTGAAAATGGGTCGCAGGAGTACAGAACGAACTGCACTCCTGTGATCCATAGAAGAAGTACAGCCAAAGCTCATTTGGCTGTACTTCTAAGGATCACAGAACCCTGCTTCTGTTCCACTATGGAAAGCCTGCTGAATTAAGCTGGGTACACACAATAAGAAAGTTGGAAGAAAAATTCTGTACGAGGAACAATCAACCGATTATCTGATCGTTATAGAACAGTGTCCGATTCCGACTGTTCAGAGGGGAAAAAAAAAACAAACAAAAAAAAAAAACACACAGGTGTAAGCTAGTACATTTTTATCGTATGTGAACACAACATCCGATTTTCAATGTGCAAAGTAATCGTATGGAAATAATCGAAAAGAGAAAAACTGTGCATGATCAGAAGCAAAAAACGACCCAGAAGAAGGTGGCAACAGACATAGAAATCGCACACAAGAAAGAAAATATTTGCCTTTGTTGTTCGAGAACTTTCGTACAAGTTATTACCAATGTCCGTTACATCACGATACGCTCCTTCGTGGAAAATTGGACGACCCTTTGTCCGATTTTCTTAGTGTGTAGCCCACTTTAGGCCACGATGGATTATATAGAATTTGGATTTAAGATAAACCTAGTTGCGGGATCAATACAATCTCATAGTTCTATACAGCGTATACCTGCAGCTTCGACATGCAGCTCACATCCAGGTCAGTGGAGAGGTTACAATTACAAAAACCTGATTATTCAAGAGAATAAAAAAAATATGACAAAAATGGGAGACTTGAGGAGCGGAGGTGGAGTAAAGAGGTCTCAACGATGGTGAGGAACGAGGGTCTGTAAACTTATTTACCTACAGCAATTTCCTCCAGAGACAAATGAAGACCTTTGACTCGACTGACTATACAGCTGTGAGGTTTTACCGGATGGGAAAGAATAACCCTCATCAAAGTGCCATCACAGAGAACATGGGGGTTTCCTCAAGAGGAGTGGCCCTAAACTTAGGCCATTCTGGTCACAAATTACAGATTTCCAATATCTTCGATATCCCCCTAATGTTGGCAATGCTCTTCATCTTCTGAATATCCTACCGGAATAGGCTGTAAATCAGCCTCTCTCAAAAGGTTTAGCAGTGAAGAACCCATTGGTTCTTGGGGAGCACCTGCTAATAATTTTATATCCAGCTTATGGGACATTAGTGTGAACATCAAGTTGTGGATATAGGAATGAAAAATAAAGAATGTGGAGTACTTAAAATATTTGACACCCAGGGCTGCGAAATAAGACCACATTATTTTTTGCAGTAATAATAATTAGAACAATGGCCAGAATAGAAGCACAGGTCATTAAAACAGCAGGGCTGACATTGGCGGGTCAATGGGAGGATAAGTGGCCTCCTTACATTGGCGGTCAATGGAGACGTAGCCTCATTACATTGGCGGTCAATGGAAAAGTAGCCTCCTTACATTGGCGGTCAATGGAAAAGTAGCCTCCTTACATTGGCGGTCAATGGAAAAGTAGCCTCCTTACATTGGCGGTCAATGGAAAAGTAGCCTCCTTACATTGGCGGTCAATGGAAAAGTAGCCTCCTTACATTGGCGGTCAATGGAAAAGTAGCCTCCTTACATTGGCGGTCAATGGAAAAGTAGCCTCCTTACATTGGCGGTCAATGGAAAAGTAGCCTCCTTACATTGGCGGTCAATGGAAAAGTAGCCTCCTTACATTGGCGGTCAATGGAAAAGTAGCCTCCTTACATTGGCGGTCAATGGAAAAGTAGCCTCCTTACATTGGCGGTCAATGGAAAAGTAGCCTCCTTACATTGGCGGTCAATGGAAAAGTAGCCTCCTTACATTGGCGGTCAATGGAAAAGTAGCCTCCTTACATTGGCGGTCAATGGAAAAGTAGCCTCCTTACATTGGCGGTCAATGGAAAAGTAGCCTCCTTACATTGGCGGTCAATGGAAAAGTAGCCTCCTTACATTGGCGGTCAATGGAAAAGTAGCCTCCTTACATTGGCGGTCAATGGAAAAGTAGCCTCCTTACATTGGCGGTCAATGGAAAAGTAGCCTCCTTACATTGGCGGTCAATGGAAAAGTAGCCTCCTTACATTGGCGGTCAATGGAAAAGTAGCCTCCTTACATTGGCGGTCAATGGAAAAGTAGCCTCCTTACATTGGCGGTCAATGGAGAAGTAGCCTCCTTACATTGGCGGTCAATGGAAAAGTAGCCTCCTTACATTGGCGGTCAATGGAAAAGTAGCCTCCTTACATTGGCGGTCAATGGAGAAGTAGCCTCCTTACATTGGCGGTCAATGGAAAAGTAGCCTCCTTACATTGGCGGTCAATGGAAAAGTAGCCTCCTTACATTGGCGGTCAATGGAAAAGTAGCCTCCTTAAATTGGCGGTCAATGGAAAAGTAGCCTCCTTACATTGGTGGCCAATAGAGAAGTAGCCTCCTCACATTGGTCGTCAGTGGGAAGAATGTTCCTTACATTGATGATCATTGGGAATAATGCCCCTCTTACAAACATCTGAAAATGTAATTGGTGTCAGTGGTAACCTGAGGCAGAAAATGCTGAAGGAACCCATAGCAACCTCTGGAGGAACCCTTGTTGAGAAAGGCTGCTGTAGACAGTGGGATCGATAAAACTACAGATGGTTCGCCAAATTAAAAAATTCTACAAATAATTGTTCAAATTGAATTTGAAAAGATGCGATCAGTGCACCAAAATGTTAAAGAAAATCCCAAAGCGTGACAAAAGTTGCACGATTTGCACCAAATAATGGTCCTGAAGACTAGGGAGTCCATATTTAGCCCAATAGAGGTATGCAGGAGTGTGGGAAGAGGTGAAAGACAGTGTGGGAAGAGGTGAAAGACAGGGATCATAAATTAAACGTTCACAAGAGAAATCCAAGCGGTTCCTTCATCAACGCTGAAGAGCATGGATGGAGAAATCTCAACTGCTTGAATACCCGAACAGTTACTGCCTCCGACTGGCCGACAATTCAGCTCCTTTAGATATTCAATTGATTTGTTGAGCTGGATGGTGCGGACAGGACCACCCATGGCTGATGCCTTAGGATTTGGACAAAACTGTAGCCATGTTTGGCCAGCCTAAAACTCCTTTCCTAGGCTAGACAATGGATTGCACTTCACTGGAACATACACCACTAAATTAGAAGAACGGATAATGCTGAATAATGAGGCCCTACTGTGCTAAAATCTCCTACACAAAGCTAGGGGACATCCACAAAAATTCTCCTAAAATTTTGGACCTATGAGTTACATCCCAAACGGGTGTCACCTCCTCATGGTACAGAAGATAATCCTCCTACAGAATAAACTGAAGCGTTTAACCTCCTCCAGCCATACACCAACAGGGGACACCGATGGCCGCTCAGGCTCTCGTTAGCTACACAGTCATCCAAATGCGAGTCGGCAGTCAGTCTCTGATCTTCTATGCTTCTTTTATTGAACCTTCGGCTTGCATTTAAAATCATGACAATGACTAACGCGTTTCGGCCAGAAACCTTCCGCCCACTTTATGATTGTAGATCAGTATCAGCTAATACAGAAAAAAAATCCCTGTGCTTAGGTATTCCCTCTCTACCCATAGCTGCAGATACCAAAAATAGCTTATGATACTAAACCCAGAGCAAATATGTATACAATAGTGTAGGGCTATACTACATGTTCAACTATAATACGTAATAACCATGTATCCTCAAAACAACAAACATAAAATTATTTGTGAAAAAAAAAAAAAAAAAAAAAAAACACAAAACACTAATATATACAGAAATTGATAAAACTGGCCAGAAAAAGCTAAAAAAAAAAAAAAAAAAAAAAAAAAAAAAAAAAAAAAGGAAAAAGTATAAAAGTCCCATAAAACCAAAAAAAGATGTCCATTGCCTGTTAAGGTCACCAGTATAAAGGAAAATATCCAACAGAAATATGAATCCTCTATCAACCCTATAATGGAGCAAACCCCGTGTCCAGACCAGTTCCTGTTAGGGCTAATACGGCAAACTCCAGCTGATGGATCACCACAGCTCCAGACAAACAGCCACCATGATGCTCAGAGATAAAAGCCAGGAAACAATCCTAGTGTAAAACCGCATGAAAAAAAAAAAAAAAAAAAAAAAAAAAAAAAAAAAGGCATAAAACATATACCCACTTACAACAGACCGGCTTCACAGTGCATGTAATAGATATATGTAGGATTTATTATGGGCTGCCTTGAACCTGTCCCACTCAACCAATCACTTGCGCGTGTGACATCACCCCCCAACGCGTTTTGTCGCAAAAGACGTCGTTAGGGGGATGGGCCACTCAGTATCAGCCAATAGGTCTCCGAACCCAAGATTTTACTAGAGATATCTGGAAGCAAAAAAGGTATAATATTACCGCACCTTTATGGCAGAAGAGACACACACACACAATTGGACAGTGAATGTTTTGTTGTTCCTTTTTTTGTCCCCCTTGAATAAAAGGAGCATTGTTAAAAAAAAAAATAAAAAAATAATGGCGTCTTGATGAAGAAGACCAACAATATGACTATATGCAACAATGCATCTGTGTCCTAACATCTGCAATATATCACGCGGTACAAATCCTATATACTGCTGCTGGTCACGTTCTACCAAAAACAAACAAAAGAAAAAAAAAAGAAAAAAAGGGAAGGAAGATTATTATAAATAATAATAATAAAAAAAAAAAAAAAAAAAAAAAAAAAGAAAGATAATCCTAGAATTTAGAATCATTGGAAGTCCATGAATTTTTTAAGTTGCCTAGAGTTCACCAGGACACCAAGGATCACAGCGTTTCAAATCGGAACTAAATGCTATGTCAGCATTTTCCAACAGTCCGCCCATGCTCACCCTCTAAACCCCCCAACTTGTTGTAGATACAATGCACCTGGCCAGCCAGCTGGAAGGTCCAATAAGTTTGAATGATCCTATAAAACACCAACCAATAATATTTCACTTAGAACTGTAAAAGGAGGTTTAATAGAACATATTGCCGAGATAAGGTTCTGTCCATAAGGGAAGACCTTCTCCCACGCACAGCTGACTTCCTGTCCAGCAATCCCATTGGAGGACACTGCAGGCCGACCCTGGCCCATAAGTCAGGTTTTGTACATCTATGTGATCCGGTCCAAATGGTGCAACGCAGATCTGTCCATTGAGAGATGCCATTCAGAAACGAAACATGTGGTTCCATAGGTTGCAGTAAGGGGCCCGATCACACCATGCACATTACATGGCACCAGTGCATTTATCACGAGATGGAGCGAATGGGCCTACCCAAGTATACTCTCAGCTCCGCCCTAAAACGGTATGTCCGTGCTGAACCAATATTTCAGTATCTTTGTCCAGCCTGGCAAATGAAGTCACCT
The DNA here is from genome assembly GCF_042186555.1 of Aquarana catesbeiana. Taxonomy (NCBI): domain Eukaryota; kingdom Metazoa; phylum Chordata; class Amphibia; order Anura; family Ranidae; genus Aquarana; species Aquarana catesbeiana. Next base: position 223,871,182 of record NC_133336.1, read on the forward strand.
TTGTGGGTTTTTTTTTTAACCTTCCCCCAGCATTTAAGAGGTGCCCCCCGCCAGCTCTACAAAGCCCATAATAATTTAAGGGTGAGCACCGCTGAGCTAACACTTTGTTGTACCTCTGAGTGCCCCAATACTCCAGCTTTACAATGGCTAACCTAAGCGAGCGGTCAGCACCCATAATGCAGTTGGGAGTTTTCCTCACCCTTCATGAGCTGCATCATCAGGGCGGTAAGCGAGGCGGGGTACAGACGCATAGCCTAGGAAAGTGTCGGGCACAAGGTTGGGTCTTACCCCCTCCACCTCTGCACGGAAGAGAGGTTGAAGCGTTAATTGGCCCTCTTTTGACCGTTTTGAGACAATTAGACTTCGTTCTTTACACGGGGGGTCCTTCCCACCTTGGCGCCTTAGGCCTGGGCTGCGCGCGGACAAAACGGCTCCCAGACAAAATGGCCGCTTTGTCTTTCACGCCAAATGGAAGAAAAATAAAATAAATTCTACTAAGTGCTTTTCTTTTTTACTTTCGGGGAGCAAATGTACAATACATTTTTTTTTTTTTGCCCGATTTGACCTGTCTTCTCACGTTTGACTTAACCCTGAGTGAGCGACGAGGCGCCGGGCCTGGTTTTGGCCAAGTAGGCCGCCGGAGGGGGGGGGGGGGGGGGACCCGGCCAGGCCAGGAACTGGTTAATAGGCGACGGTCTGAGAGTTTTGAGCGGCTGGAGTAATCTCTTGTGAAAAGGCCTCATTCTCCGGGGAGGGCGAGGGGGGGGGGGGGGGGGACCCGCCACAAAGGATTTCTTAGAATCTTGCTCAGTCCTGTCTGATGGGTCCCAGGCCTGACTGGCCACATGCGGTGTGTCCCCACCCCACCCCCCAGCCTTGTCCTGATGCGGCACACATATGTGACACATGCCGGCCAGGGACTGGCGTCCGCAGAGTGTCAACAACAACATATGCTGCAGATCGCAAACCCCGATTAGTAACTTATACATTCGGCCAGGGGAGGGGGTTATCATATGACAACCCCCCCCCCCCCTCAAATTCTAAATCTCTCCATCTTCTCTTAAGGGAGCTGTCCTTTTCTCATCCCACCTTCATATATTATTCATGTTTGCAGATTTCTCCAGGGTGAACTAATGGCGGAACTTCTAGGTTTCTTAATGCCAAGCCCCGCCCCCTTCCCTTCAGTCCTGCCCAGTTGTCCATGACCCCCTCCTGAAACAAAAACAGCTTCCTCTGCACACTGCGAGCTTCTCACAATGTGCATTAGAAGCTGTGGCAAGTCAGATAGAGCCCCGCCCCATTTCCTGTCTGGATTACATCCAACATCATCTGAGTCCATGGGTGCTCAACCGGCGGTCCTCCAGCTGTTGCGGAACTGCAAGTCCCATCATGCCTCAGGTCTTTGGGTGTCATGCTTGTAACAATCAGGCTTGCAGTGCCACACGGCACTTGTAGTTCCGCAACAGCTGGAGGGCCACAGGTTGAGCACCCATGAGGGACCGCCCCCCCCCCCAGCGTGACTCTCCCTGACCCCGCCCTTTCATTCATTGGATCGCAGTTCAATCGTGGAGGTTCAGCGTCACATGTGGGCGTTACCTAGAGCCCACACAGGACCGCCCACTCCTCCAGACTGACACTGGCCCATCGAGGCATGCTGATATTTGCATAACACCTCCCACTGCTGGCATCAGGACTGAGGGCCCTTGAGAGCAGTACTGAGGCCGGGTGCTGGGATGTTTTCAGTAAGCCATGTACAGCCGCCTGCCAGTCCCTCTCACCAGCCATTATCTGCCTGCAATGCAAATAGAAGCACAGAAACCCAGTGATGTCATCACCGGGCCTATATATATATATATATACACACACATACATATATATACATACACACACACACACATACATACATATACAGTATCTCACCCCTCACATGTCTGTGAATCTTTTCTTCTATCTTTTCATGTGACAACACTGAAGAAATGACACTTGTCTACAATATAAAGTGAGTGTACAGCTTGTATAACAGTATAAATTTGCTGTCCCCTCAGAATAACTCAACACACAGCCATTAATGTCTAAACCGCTGGCAACAAAAGTCAGTACACCCCTAAGTGAAAATGTCCAAATTGGGCCCAAAGTGTCAATATTTTGTGTGGCCGCCATTATTTTCCAGCACTGCCTTAACCCTCTTGGGCATGGAGGTCACCAGAGCTTCACAGGTTGTCACTGGAGTCCTCTTCCCCTCCTCCATGACGACATCACGGAGCTGGTGGATGTTAGAGACCTTGCGCTCCTCCACCTTCTGTTTGAGGATGTCCCACAGATGATCAATAGGGTTTAGGTCTGGAGACATGCTTGGCCAGTCCATCACCTTTACCCTCAGCTTCTTTAGCAATGCAGTGGTGGTCTTGGAGGTGTGTTTGGGGTCGTTATGTTGGAATACTGCCCTCCGGCCCAGTCTCTGAAGGGAGGGGATCATGCTCTGCTTCGGTATGTCACAGTACATGTTGGCATTCATGGTTCCCTCAATGATCTGTAGCTCCCCAGTGCCGGCAGCACTCATGCAGCCCCAGACCATGACATTCCCTCCAGCATGCTTGACTGTAGACAAGACACACTTGTCTTTGTCCTCCTCACCTGGTTGCCCCCACACACGCTTGTCACCATCTGAACCAAATAAGTTTATCTTGGTCTCATCAGACCACAGGACATGGTTCCAGTAATCCATGTCCTTAGTCTACTTGTCTTCAGCAAACTGTTTTTGGCCTTTCTTGTGCATCATCTTTAGAAGAGGCTTCCTTCTGGGACGACAGCCATGCAGACCAATTTGATGCAGTGTGCGGCGTATGGTCTGAGCACTGACAGGCTGACCACCCACCCCTTCAACCTCTGCAGCAATGCTGGCAGCATTCATATGTCTATTTCCCAAAGACAACCTCTGGATATGATGCTGAGCACGTGCACCCAACTTCTGTGGTGGACCATGGCGAGGCCTGTTCTGAGTGGAACCTGTCCTGTTATACCGCTGTATGGTCTTGGCCACCGTGCTGCAGCTCAGTTTCAGGGTCTTGGCAATCTTCTTATAGCCTAGGCCATCTTTATATAGAGCAACAATTCTTTTTTTTCAGATCCTCAGAGAGTTCTTTGCCATGAGGTGCCATGTTGAACTTCCAGTGACCAGTATGAGAGAGTGAGAGCGATAACACCAAATTTAACACACCTGCTCCCCATTCACACCTGAGACCTTGTAACACTAACGAGTCACATGACACCGGAGAGGGAAAATGGCTAATTGGGTCCAATTTGGACATTTTCACTTAGGGGTGTACTGAATTTTGTTGCCAGCGGTTTAGACATTAATGGCTGTGTTTCGAGTTATTTTGAGGGGACAGCAACATTGTAGCAAAGTGTCATTTCTTCAGTGTTGTCACATGAAATATTTACAAAAATGTGAGGGGTGTACTCACTTTTGTGAGATACTGTATATACACATACATACACTATATTAACAAAAGTATTGGGACGCCTGCCTTTACACGCACATGAACTTTAATGGTATCCCTGTCTTAGTCCGTAGGTTTCAATATGGAGTTGGCCCACCCTTTGCAGCTATAACAGCTTCAACTCTTCTGGAAAGGCTGTCCACAAGGTTTAGGAGTGTGTCTATGGGAATGTTTGACCATTTTTCCAGAAGAGCATTTGTAAAAGTCAGGCACTGATGTTGGACCAGAAGGCCTGGCTCTCAGACTCCGCTGTAATTCATCCCAAAGGTGTTGAGGTCAGGCCGGTCAAGTTTCTCCATCCCAAACTCGCTAATCCATGTCTTTATGGACCTTGCTTTGTGCACTGGCCCAAATCACTTGGTGGAGGGGGGATTATGGTTGGGGGTTGTTTTTCAGGGGTTGGGCTTGGCATCTTAGTTCCAGTGCAGGGAACTCTTAAGGTGTCAGCATACCAAGACATTTTGGACAGTTTCATGCTCCCAGCTTTGTGGGAACAGTTTGGGGATGGCCCCTTCCTGTTCCAACATGACTACGCACCAGTGCACAAAGCAAGGTCCATAAAGTATTGGATGAGCGAGTTTAGTTGGAGGAACTTGACCGGCCTGACCTCAACCCGATAGAACACCTCTGGGATGAATTAGAGCGGAGACTGCAGAGCCAGGCCTTCTCATTCAACATCAGTGCCTGACCTCACAAATGCTCTTCTGGAAGAATGGTTAAATATTCCCATAGACACACTGGTAAACCTTGTGGACAGGCTTCCCAGAAGAGATGAAGCTGTTATAGCTGCAAAGGGTGGGCTAACGCAATATTGAACCCTACGGACTAAGACTGGGATGCCATTAAAGTTCATGTGTGTGTAAAGGCCGGCGTCACAATACTTTTGGTAATATAGTGTATGTAAATAATTTTTTTCTTTATTCATAAAGTGGTAACACGTCCATCAGACCATCTGATTTAATACATGTTACATCTGCAGCATCTCTAAAAACATATTTATAACAATGGTGTGCATATCCCTTATGGGTTGTATTTCTGCCCCAAACCCAGGGGGTAATTTTAATGCCGTTAATCCAGAATCAATTGAGCCCAAAGCATTTCGAAATTTGCTCTTAAGAGCTATTTCTTGTATCTTTTTTTTTTTTTTTTTTAGAAGTCCAAAAAAGAAGAAAATCACTTTTGCTTACTTTGTTCTGCCCTTCTAAAAGGTCCAAGAAATAGCCAAAACGCGTTGAGATTTGGGCTTGATTATGGGTTGTTCATGGCTTCAAAATTAACCCCTGGCTTGGGACTGACGCGTTTCAGCTATTTCTTTTTTTAGCAGTACAGAATAAGCAATTTTCTTCTTTCTCGGACTTCTAAAAAGGTCAGAGAAAAAGCCCCCTGAGGAACAGCAAGTCTCAAAACGCATCGGAATTTGGGGCTCAATTGATTCTGGGTTAACACCTTTAAAAATTACCCCCTCCGATTTGGGGGGGGGGCCAAAACCACCCATGATAAACGGTATGGCACACCATTGTTTTTAAAGCTACAACATGGATCTGATCAGATGGCCTGATGGACATGTTTTTTTAGCACTTTATGAATAAGTAATATATAATTTTATGGATATCTTTGTGGTTCATTTGGTACTCTATTAAGCCCCCCACCACTCGTGTAACCAGATGATGGTTTCCCTTTTGTTTGCTTAGGGGCTGGGTACAGAAGCAATCTCCAAGCACATTTATGGGTTGCAATTTTTGGCTGTCCAATGACTGTTTCCCTAAAGTATTTGAAAAACGGCTGTGCAAATACTGTGACATAAAAAAAATTAATTATAAAAAATTATGGGACTACTCTGTCTTTTTCTGCCGCCACTTTTCTAGGTTTCCACACAGAATACCTCATGAAGCAATGTTTGGATTAAGCCTGGAGTGAAGGCCTAAAAAGGTGCTATCCTAAGAACTTAGAGAACATCCTACAACTCAGGCATTACCTTTTCCAGATTTTACACATAAAACTATACTTGCCTTATTATTCAGAATGTGTTTCACCAAATTTTTACACATCCGTTAGACCAATAATTGGTAAAAATTGCCTATTTTTTATTTATTTTTAAATAAAGTGTAGAAACCGCCGAAGTTTTAAAAAAATTCCAGACTCCGCATAGTATGACACAGCAGTGCATAATGGAGGAAAGCATGTGACCACTGGATCATGCTACACCCAACACGTGACCCGGAGGCCTCAGGAGGCACAATGGACTTCTTGCCAGAGGTCACACAGACTCCGCATAATAAGCCTCTCTTTCCCTCAACGTCTCAGTGCGAGGACCCCCGAGTTTTAAAAAGGTCCAACGTTCTGGTGTCGAAGGTGCTGAACCCGTTAAATACATTATAGGCGACTTGCAAATTCTTAGCCCCCCCCCCCCTTTGGCAGGGCAAAGAGGAGCTGCCAAGTGATTTGACACTCTTTCACTAACAGATGCGGGTTGCAAATGCTTCGTGTTGAGTCACTTTTAAATGCTAAAATTGGCTTTACACAGGCCTGGCGGGCAGCCAAGAGAAGAGTAAGGAGAATGGGATAGCGCTGGGGAGAATGGGTGGGGTTAACCAACGCACAACAAAGAGATCGTCTCACCTTTGTCCTCCTTCCTTGGAGACAAGAGCTCTGTGACCCAACCTCAGCACCTCAATTTTTTTTTAAATAAAAATTTCGGGGGTTAGGTCTATGCTGGAGAACAGGACCAAAGCTTTCCATTAAAAAACAAAACAAAAAAAACAAGCTTAAACCTGGAAAACACCATCACCGAGCTGAATGCAAATCCTCTCCTAGGTAATTCTCAGTTGGGAAAACGAGAGCCCATAATAATCTGGGAGTATCAGGTTACTTCCAATCCTGGTTCAAGGGTCGTTCTTTTGATCAACTGGCAGAAAAAAAAAAAAAAAAAAGTCTACACTTAGGGAATTTCGAGAATTTTTTCTTGTAAAGAATGTTGAATAGTTAGTTGTAAAGCTGGTCCTAGTGAATTGTGGGCACCACATCATCCCCCCAACCATGGTTAGATGTTGGCCTAAGAGAAGACCAGTTTTTCTTTGGAAGAAATCTGAATATCAATTGGGAATTAATATTCGTAGGGAATAATTGAGAAATATTTCTTGTAAAGAATTTTGACGAGTTCATTGTAATCCCAGACCTAGTGAATTGTGGGTTCCATATCAACCCGCAACCATGGTTAGACGTTGGCCTAAGAAAAGAGTAAATTTTTCTTTGGAAGAAATTCAAACATCACTAATTGGGAATTAATATTCGTATTGTACCAGAATAAAATCGAGAAATTTTTCTTGCAAAGAATTTCGAACGGTTTGTTGTGGTGCCCGCAATTCACTAGGACTGGGTTTACAATGAACTGTTCAACATCCTTAGCAAGAAAAATAATTCTGGGATATTCCCTATGAATATTAAATTCCCAATGAATGATTTCTAAATTTCTTCCAAAGAAAAATTGGTCTTCTCTTAGGCCAACATCTAACTATGATTGGGGGTTGATATGGTGCCCACAATTCACTATGACTGAGTTTACAATGAACTGTTCAGAATTCTTTACCTGATTAATTTCTCGATATTTCCTATGAATATTAAATTACCAATGAATGATGTTCGAATTTCTTCTAAAGAAAAATTGGTCTTCTCTTAGGCCAACGTCTAACCATGGTTGGGGGTTGATGTAACCACAATTCACTAGGACCAGGTTTACAACGCACTGTTCAAAATTCTTTGCAAGAAAAAAATTCTCAATATTCCCTACGAATATTAAATTCCCAATTAATGATATTCGAATTTCTTCCAAACAAAAAATTGGTCATCTCTTAGGCCAACGTCTAACCATGATTGGGGGGTTGGGGAGACGTGGTGCCCACAATTCACCGAGACTGGGGGTTACAATGAACTGTTCAGAATTCTTTACAAAAAACATTTTTTTTTATATTCCCTACAGATATTAATTCCCAATTAATGTTGTTCAGATGTCTTCCAAAGAAAAATTGGTCTTCTCTTAGGCCAACGCCTAACCATGGTTGGGGGGTGATGTGGTACCCACAATTCACCCAGTAAACCCAGTTGCAGTGAATTGTGGGTACCACATCAACCCCCCCCCCCCCCCTCCAACCATGGTTAGACGTTGGCCTAAGAGAAGACCAATTTTTCTTTGGAAGAAACTTGAATATCATTAATTGGGAATCTAACATTCATAGCGAATATTGATAATTTTTTCTTGCAAAGAATTGTTAACAGTGCGTTGTAAACCCAGTCCTAGTGAATTGTGGTTACCACATCAACCCCCAACCATGGTTAGACGTTGGCCTAAGAGAAGACCAATTTTTCTTTAGTAGAAATTCAGATATTAATTGGGAATTCATATTTGTAGGGATTATCTGAATTTCCCTACGGAATTCAGATAATCCCTATAAATATGAATTCCCAATTAATATCTGAATTTCTTCTAAAGAAAAATTGGTCTTCTCTTAGGCCAACGTCTAACCATAATGGGGGGGGGGGGGGGACATGGTGCCCACAATTCACTGAGACAGGCGTTAACAATGAACTGTTCAGAATTCTTTACAAGAAACATTTTTTGATATTCCCTACGGATATTAATTCACAATTAATTTTATTCAGATTTCTTCCAAAGAAAAATTGGTCTTCTCTTAGGCCAACGTCTAACTATGGATGGGGGGTGATGTGGTACCCACAATTCACTGCAACTGGGTTTACATCACCCCCCAACCCCCAATCATGGTTAGACGTTGGGCAAAGAGAAGACCAATTTTTTTTTTTTTTTTGTAAGAAATTTAGAAATCATTCATTGGAAATTAATATTCATAGGGAATATCGCAGAATTCTTTTTCTTGCAAAGAAAGTTGAACAGTTTATTGAAAACCCAGTTCTAGTGAATTGTGGGCACCACAACAAACTGTTCGAAATTCTTTACAAGAACAATTTGGATAATCCCTACGAATATTAATTCCCAATTAATATCATTAATATCAAGCAATTGTTCTTCTAAAGAATTTCGAACAGTTAGTTGTAAACCCAGACCCAGTGAATTGTGGGCACATCACCCCCCCACCCAACCACGGTTAAACTTTGGCCTAAGAGAAGACTAATTTTTCTTTGGAAGGAATTTGAATATCATTAATTGGGAACTAATATTCCTAAGGAATATCAAGATATTTTCCTTGTAAAGAATTCTGTACGGTTCATTGTAAACCCAGTCCTAGTGAATTGTGGGCACCACATCAACCCCCAATCATGGTTGGACGTTGGCCTAAGAGATCGATTTTTCTTTGGAAGATATTCAAAAATCATTAATTGGGAATTAATATTAGTAGGGGGATATCAAAAAAAAAAAATTCTGGCAACAAATTTTTAAACAGTTAATTGTAAACCCAGACCCAGTTAATTGTAGGAACCACATCAGCCCCCAATCATGGTTAGCTTAAGAGAAGACCAATTTTACATTTGTAAGAAATTCAAATATTAAATTGGGAAATAGCTCAAACTAGAAAAGCACCACCTTGCAAGCTGGCCAGGAACAAACTAGATATGAAACCACTATGATCCCATGGGATAGGAGACTGTGGTGGTCTCTCATATCATTAATTGGGAACAAACCCTTCAAATTCTGCTAGAAGATGACCTTCAGGTTATGTAATGGTCTCTTTTTTTGCTGAACTACTAGTGCTTTGTGTCAGGATAGAACATTTCTGAGTGTGGTTTATTGACCGAAGGAGGAAGCAAAAGAAACCCCAGTGAATTCTGGGTATTACACCCCCCCCCCCCAAACCTTGGTTGAAAGCCCACAACCTATCACATAAAGCCTATTACACGTCAAGTCTGTCAGTAATAAAGGGATGATTTTTCGTACAAAAAGGTTCAGACCTCTCTGTAAACCTTCAACTGTCACCAGCACCCTGCTAAATTCAGACCATCCCATCCTGATCCTGGGCGAAAGTTGACCCAATTTTTTTTTTTTCTGGAGCTAATGGAGGACAAGTGTAATTGTTCTTGACCAAACGGGTTAAAGAGAAAGAAGCTGGCGGACAAATAAATTCAAGCCTCATCCAAGACCTTCTCCTCGGGGGCATTTCACCCAAAATGAAGAGAGACGTTTCTATGATTAAGCCTCATTTTGGATAAAACGTGGCAAAGGAGGAGGTCCCAGATGGGCCTTCGTGTTTGTCCATTACAAATAAATTACATATGAGGAACTCAATGGTGTACCAATGGCTTCTTTCAGCCGGATCCAAGGAGAGCTTGGGCTATGGACGAGTCCATGCCTGGTACCCAGCTAGCCAAGAGGGTGACCCAGCATACAGGCCGTAATCTTTTTTGGTTAAATCAAATTTTAACTCTGTATAGCAGCATGAAGCCAATATGGGAACCCTGAGGTGCCTGCAGCAAAAAAACGGTCTCTAGCTCCCCAGGAATCCCCATCGCCTGTGGAAAAAAAAAAAAAAAAAAAAAAAAGTCACAGGATGGACCATGCTTTTTGATCTCCTTACAGATTCTTTTACACAAGAGGCTTCAACGTCCAACAGGGAGTTGTGGGATGCACAAAGAGGCGGGCCAGCCCTTGACTTTCTGTCTAAAAGTCACATATTAAAACAACAGGTTCCACCAGGGTGCATGCAGGCAAATTAAGTTACCCACGTCACATGCAGGCCAATCCTTTACAGCAGGGGTCTCCAAACTATGGCCCTCCAGTTGTTCAGGAACTACAATTTCCATCATGCCTAGTCATGTCAAGAGTTTTACAATGCCACACGTAGTTCCACAACAGCTGGTGGGCCGTAATTTGGAGATCCCTGCTTTACAGCATTAAGGAAATTAACCCTTTTAAAGCAGACTTCCAGACAAATTTTAGTTTTTAGGTGTTCTGTCTGCACCTTGTTGCAGAAAAGGGAAACTTTCTAGAACAGTGACACAGCTAAAAAAAAAAAAAAATTTAGTAGAGTTGGGTTAGGTTAGGGCCTCCATATGCTTCCTATTGCTGTGACCCCCCCCCTGGAAATTGAGTCTTAACTTCCTGTCCAATTGACAACATTACCACCAGGACAGAAAGTGATGGGAAATGTCCCTGAAAGGGCCACATTCTGCAACAAAGACTTCTTCCCTTCCAGCACTCTGTCCAAAACAAAAAAAGGAACTACGGTATCTAGCTGGGGTTACACTATAATGTTTTCCCAGGGCATGAGATGACAATCAAAAGTTCTGTCAAACAATCGTATGATATTTCGTATGACATTGCTGGCGTTATCTTGTGGGTACAACAGCCATCATCCAGAAAAACCTATTCCAGGTGATACAGTTCTTTCTCTAGAACATTTTTTTCTTTGGGGGGGGGGGGGTATCTGCACGTGTACTCAGTAGACTATAGACAATAGGTCCCGATCCAACTACTCCATCCTCCAAGGTCACCGAGCCTGGGGGTGATTGCACAGGCTCCTAGTAATGTATGGCTATATGGTCTGAATCCAAACACTATATTTTCTAAGGCCACCAAGACTGGGGATGTCTGCACAGGTACTTAAGCATAAATAAATATGGTCCCGATTCAACCACTACTTTATCTTCTAAGGTCACCAAGTTTGGGGGTCTCTGTACAGGTTCCTAGTAACGTATGGACATATGGTCCTGATCCAACCACTAATTTTATCTTCTAAGGTCACCAAATCTGGGGGTGTCTGCACAGGTACTTAAAAACATATGGCCCCAAACCAACCACTTTACCTTCTATGATCACCAAGCCTAGGAGGTCTTTACGGGTTCCTAGTAAAGTATAGACATATGGTCCTGATCCAAACACTACTTTATCTTCTAAGGCCACCAAGTCTGGGGGTGCCTGTACAGTTTCCTAGTAACGTATGGACATATGGTCCCAATCCAAAAAACACTACTTTCTTTTCTAAGGCCACCAAGTCTGGGGGTGTGTGCACAGGTACTTAAAAACAAAGACATATGGTCCTGATCCAACCACTACTTCATAGACTCGGGCAGACCATTCCAGTGACTTTTGGGTATCACAAGAAACCAAAGCCCCAGTTCTTCTGGGTATTGTATAATGCCAAATCCTACTCAGAATTTATCCTAAGGGACATTGTTGGTTTCTGATCGCTCACAATCATGCACACTTTATACTTTCAGCTTTGCCTGTCCTGGTATTACGTGGCAACTGTCCCTTGCTCTACTGCTTCAAGTGTCCTATTCATTGGCTAAATTGATCAAGCATGACGCAGAGATACACACACATAAAAAAAGTGAAGTTTCTCATCGAACAATGAGAAGGGTCAACAAGGGACCCCTTGTCACCGAGGTGGGTCCTGCTTCTCGGCTGTGTTCGTAGATCTATCCCAAGTAACTATATCCCGAGCAACAGAGATAACCCAGAAGCTCACACTTCTCGTATGGCAGCAAGATGGGGTTGCATCAACCAGATGTCCATAGTTTGAACACACAAAGCCAGCACCACTGGCCTACCTGACAAAAAAGGCATGAAAAGTCTTTAAGAAACCAATAAAAAAAAAAAAAAATAAAAAAATAATACACAGCTCAAAAGATCATTAATATAGTCCATAAAAATTCGAAATGCC